>NW_025211451.1:21758-23186 GCF_004010195.1 Chiloscyllium plagiosum
CAAGCTGAAGGCACAGTACTTTCCATCTATTGCCAATTGCTCTCTTCTATGGGCCAGCCAATTTTATATTGAACCAGACAAACGTCTCTGTATGCCCTGGCTCCTGACCTTCCGAATGACTGTACCCTGGGAAATCTTACCAAAGGCCTCCCTAAAATGTATGTACACTACATCCAGTGTTCCATGTTCTTCAATATGTTTTGTCACACACTCAATCAATACAAGAAGGCATGTGAGGCATGGCCTGTCCATAATATCTGCTTGTAACACGCTCTCCTCACAAACGAAAGGTTCACTCGCACCGGGGAATACTGACGCAAAATATTCAGTCAGGACCGCCCCTCCCTCCTGTGTCTCCGTGCACAAGTCCCTGCATTTACTCCTAATAGGCCTATTCTCACCCTGGCCATCCTCTTTTTGCTGACAAACGTGTTGAATGCTAAATGCCTTCAAGTTTTCCTTAATAATACCCGGTAAAGGATTTTCAAGCATACTTTTAACTTTCCTACATCCATTCTTCAGTTATTTGTGGCTTCCATGTCATCTTCCAAAACCTCGTTGCCTCCTTAACCTTAACTGAGCTGAAAACGTGTTGCTGGAAAAGCGCAGCAGGTCAGGGAGCATAAAAGGAGCAGGAGAATCGATGTTTCGGGCATGATCCCTTCTTCAGGTTCATGCCAGAAACGTCGATTCTCCTGCTCCTTGGATGCTGCCTGACCTGCTGTGCTTTTCCAGCAGCACATTTTCAGCTCTGATCTCCAGTATCTGCAGTCCTCAGTCTCTCCTCCTCAACCTTAAGTATGGTTCCTTTTGACTTTATGCTCGAGAACCCTGGTCATTCAACGTTTCTTCACTCTTCTCTTCCCTGCCTCAGTCGTAAGAACCTATCCAGCATTATCAGCAAGTACTCACTGAACCACGCATTTTGCTGAAAACGTGTGTTCCCACTTTAGGTATCCCAGTTCCTCTCTAAAGCACTGTAAGTGTCCGTCCCTGAATCGACATTTTGGGCTGAAGCATTTCCTGAAGTAAGGATTATATCCGAAAGGTTAACACTCCTGCTCCTCAGATGTTGCCTGACGTTCTGCTTTTCCAGCGCCAAAACTTTTGAATGTGGAAAATTACCCGGGTGTTTCCTGTATATAAATAAAAACGGAAAGCCAATTAATGCCCTATCAGTCTAAACTCTATCATTAATAGGGTGATGAAAGTTGCCATCTACTTTTCTATCAAACAACACTTTCTCTTGAACAACTAGTGCACTGAAGCTCAGTTTGTTATCTGCTTGGGCCACACATCCCCTCACATCTTTGAAGCCTTGAGTTAAAGATGGACAGCAAAACAAAGAAACGCACACAGATTCTTGCGTTGAGTTGAGAGTAATTGTAGCTATCCTCATAACTGCGTTTGGTCAAGTGTGGTTTCAAG
>NW_025211452.1:0-776 GCF_004010195.1 Chiloscyllium plagiosum
CAGGGAATCTGCTAGAGCCTCTTATTAAAGAAGGAATTGCAGGGTACTTAGAAAAGCTTAATGCAGAGTTGGCATGGTTTTGTGAAGGGGAATCTATTTTTGCTCTGTAAAATCATACAAATTCTTTTTTGGAGATCCTTGAGGATGTTAAGAATAGAGTCATGCTGGAAAAGCATAGCATGTCAGGCAGCATCCAAGGAGAAGGAAAATCAATGTTTTGGGAAGGAGCTGTTCATCAGGAATCCCTGAGAAAGTGACAAGCAGATTTGATAAAGGGAACTGGTGAACATGAGGCTTTCCAGAAAGTTTTCACAAGGTATCACAAAATAAACGTGATAGAGGCTTGTAGTATGATGAATAATATATTTGCATGGGATAATGGTTGCTTAACACATAGAAATCGGAGAGTCAGGATAAATGGACCTTTATGATAAAGGTGTATCGACTGGATTACCACAAGTATCAGGCCGATGGCATCAGTTATTTACAATCTATACTGATAGCCTGACGGCGGGAGCTGAGTGCAAGAAACATCGGAGTTTGTGGATGACTTTGAGAACCAAAATGCAAGCTGCTATTTAATGAAGAGGACTCACAAAAAAAGGAGTAGTAAAAAGGGATTGGAGTGTTCCTGAGTATGAAACGTAACGTTAGCATGCTGATGCAGCAAGTAACTAGGTTGGTTCATGAGGCGGCTTCCTGGGATGGAAGGGAAAAATTTATGAATAGATTTATAATGGTGAGGAGATTATTCATTGTGGTTGAAATGAATGAGG
>NW_025211452.1:1710-8183 GCF_004010195.1 Chiloscyllium plagiosum
GGCTAACGGAGCAGCATGGTAGATTTTTGGTTAGCACTGCTACCTCATGTCAGCAAGGAGCTGAGCTCAATTCCAACCTTGTCCGACACTCTATGTGGAGTTTGAACATTCTTTCCGTGTCTGTGTGGGTTTCTTCTCAGTACTCCAGTTTCCTCCCACAGTTCAAAGATGTGCAGCTTAGTTTGATTGGCCATGCTAAATTACCCAGAGTGACCAGGGATGTGAAGGTTAAGTGGGTTAGTCATGGGAAATGCAGGGTTACATGTATAGGGTAGGGGGACAGGTCTGGTGGGATACTGTTCGGTAGGTTGGTATGGACTCGATGGATCGAATGTCCTGCTTCCACACTGTCGGGGTTCAATGACAACAGCATCAAGTTTGAGCTCTACAAACTCCCAGTCAGTATATACCTGGTTCACTCGCCTCAAGGCTTTGTATATTTCAATACGATCAGCTCTCACTCCAAGGGTAACCTGTTAAAGTCCCCATAATATCAACCCTTCATGCATGGAATAGATTAAATGAAACACCTCTGAATTGCTTCCAGTGTTACTATATCCTTTCTCAGATAAGAATGCAAAAATAGAACTAATCTCACACACCGATGTTTAGTTTTGTTTTCTCAGGGTGTAGTGAGTCTTTGGAACACTTCTCTGCAGACCATTCGAGGCAGAAATATTGAATATTTTTGGGGCAAGCTTCACGAATCACAGATGAGTCAAGGATTATCGAGGAGTGGGCAGCAATGTACAGTGTTGTGGAAACTGTACACAGTGGTACTGAATGACACGGCTCAAGAATATCCAGGAATTAAACGAAATGATAACATCGATAAAGTTTTAAAGGGGAAACAAGATGGCAGCGATCTGAAAGATCTGCTTTGCTGATCTCTGCATCACAGTAATGCTCTATCCCACCCCACCACAGTCATTTACTTACAATTGAACACGAAAAGAGCTATAGAATACTTACTAATGCCATTTTGTCAAGTGGAAATGACAAAATATGGGAAAGGATAGTGTAAGTCCCAACACGCAGGGCACCCGTGAGAAGCTGTCAGCATGCCTGTGGCCGCACCTGTAACACCCTCGGCTCGTTCAATGGACCCAGTTACTTACCAGGCCTTGGACACCGAGTTCACCAAGTTACGGAAATGATTGAAACCATGATTGAAGAAAAAATCAGCAGGAAGATAGAACCACTCTCAGCAGTGCTCCAAAAACATGAACAGCAACTTTAAAGCCTTGGAACAGAACGGATGAGATCGAGAGCCAAACTGCAGGGGCAGAGACTGTGATCGATTCCTGTAAGGAGCGGATCCTCACCCTTGAAAAATAGGTCCGCACCTTAACTGAACAAGGTGACGACCTCGAGAACAGGGGCAGGATGAAGAATGTTCATATCATCAGTCTGCTGGACCGGACTAAGGTGATCAGTCAGTGAGTTTTTTTACGAGAACTGTCTGCAGAGATTCGTTCACTTTGAAGCTGAAGAGTGAAGAATGAGACAGTTCATCGGGTTAAGGTGCGCTGGTCAGGCTCAGACCAGCGCCCTCACACTGTCTTTGTGCGATTACATTGTTGCAGGGACAAACAAAGACTTAGGGAAGCTTCCAGAACACAGGGAAGAGACCCGAAGAGGGCTCCAGGATTATGTTCTTCCAGGTCTTTTCAGCGGCAGTGATTCAGAAAAGAAAATCTTTTGATGATATCAAGAGAAGATTAAGGGAACTTGAGATTCAGTATTCCTCAATGAACTCAGCGGTGCTCTGTATGCACTAGTGGATCTTTCAATAGATCCACTGACTCTCCAGAGGATGCGAACACTTTGTGGACAATTTAAAGTAGGCTGGATGCGTTAATGGAAAGCGATAACCTTGTTTCTCTTTTTTAAAAGAATGTTTGGTGAACGTTTCAGGTATTAAGCAGTGTTAAATTACAGTCGGGGACGGGTAGAGTACATACTTTTAACTTCTTCATTAGTATTACTACTCGTTTTTCTCTTGCTTAGTTTGTGTGTCGGGTTCGGCTCAAGCTGGAGGGAGTTATGAAGGTGATCGTGATGACTGAATGCCTACCTAAGGATAGTTCTGCCCCGATGTTTGTGATTAATTGCCCTGGATGCAGTATTGATAAGACGGCAGAAGATAGAGATTTGTGACGTGCAAAAGCCCCCAGTGGACGGGGGTAAATGCCCCTCCTGAGTGCCATTGGCACTTTGTATCTTTTTTTTGTATTTGTATGTATTTAGTTTTGGAACGTTTTGAGAGCTTGTTAGTTGTAGTAGCTTTAGGTTGTATGTTTTTTTAAGCTCTATGATTCTTTTTTCATTGATGCTCAGCGATTTGTAATTCGAGTTCTTCCTCTCTGGATTTCAAATATTGTTTCAGTGTGTAATGGCTAATGTCGTGCTTAACTGGTGTATCTGGAACATTAAGGGGAGCCATTCGCCAGTTCAGAAAAATGAGAGGGTGGATATTGTCGTATTGTAGAGATGCACTTTGATGACAAGGAACATTTGACATTACAGCAAGGTGGGTTTGATCGGGTTTATTTCTCGTCTTTTAACACTAGGAATAGGAGAGAAACCATACTGGTGAGGAAGAAACTTTGTATTAGACACCCACGGGAGGATCATAACCCTCAAAGATATATGGGGAAGAAAGCAGTAGTTTGAATGTTTATTGCCCCCGGCTCACTGCCGTAAATTCCTGATAGATGCATTTTCCAAATTAATTAATCTTTCTTCGTAGCACATTATCGTAGGAGGAGATTTCAATTGTCTTTTGCACCCACGGTGGATAGCATGCCCAAAGGCTCCCAGCACCATCTTTCCAATCTAAGCAATCTAAGCAATTCGTGGATTTTTGTGTGGAACGGATGTCCACGTGAGTCTTATGAGGAATTTATAAACCTGTTGTCAGAGCCAATGCTTACTATGTTCGTCACTCATACAGTCCACTACGTCCCACCATCCTTAAGAGAGGCTCATATCTCTCTTATTCTTAAGAAAAGGAAGACACCGAAAGATTGTGCTTCTCGTCGGCCCATCTTGCTTCGAAATGTTGATTTCCAAATTCTGTCTGAGTCCCTTACATTAAGGATGGAAACTATTTATCCTTCCATTGTCAAAGTATACCAAACCGGCTTATAAAAGGCTGCAGATATTCCAACAATGTTAGGAGATTAGTCAATATGATCCAAGCGTGTCAACAGCAAATTATGCAGGTATTAATGATCTCTTTAGATGCAGAGAAGGCATTTGCTAGGGTTGAGTAGCTGTATCTCTTCTATACATTAGAATGGTTTAGTCTCGGCAAAGTTTTTATCAAGTGGGTGAGGGTCCTTGAAAGTGACCCTCTGTGTATGATCCTGTAAAATTAATATTTCTAGAGGCAGTCAACAAGGTTTTTTATGCCAGTGTTTTTTACAACAGTGATTGAGCCACTGGCGAAGGCCATCTGCAGGGACCCCAACATATCTGCCCCAGAAGTGGGATAGAAGTCACGTGAGATTACATTGTCTGCAGATGATGGTCTTAACTTTTTGCTAAATCCCACAGTTTTGGTACCTCACCTCATGCAATGCACCAGTTCGTTTGGTGCCTTTTCCGGCTATACTATTGATTTTGCAAATGCGGAGGCCATGCCTCTGGGCGAACTCAGGGAAATACCTGATGCCGTGGGAGAATCCTGATTTCCTTTTCCATGGTCCCAGGGGGAAATGGGGATGTTCCGTATTTAGCTATATTCATTAATCCTATCTTTGAACTTATATTTAACGTGGGATTTGTCCATTTGTTTGACAAAATTAAACAAGACCTTCGAATATGGGAGACACTTCCAATATCCTGGCTGGGTCAGATAGCTCTTATTAACATGAATTCCCTCCCTTGTTTGCTATACCCCGTGTGAATGCTTTCTTTGATGTTTCCCAGACAGATATTTAGGAGACTAAATGGATGATGTAGCTCTGATGTGTCACCATAAGCGACCCCTTATCAAGTTAACCAAATTACAACGACCCCACAGTTTGTGGGGAGTAGATGTCCTGGATATTAAAAGCTATCAATTAAGCTCTTCCTCACCCGATGTTAGTGATGCCTCGGCGTCAATATGGTAAGATATTGAATCTTCTCAGGGAAAGTGCTCCCTTATTAGTCTGCTATTCATAGACAAAATGAGGACAGTTACGAAGTATTACCATTTCCCAATAACTATCAATAATTTTAAAGTATGGTGGGCAATGTGTCCGATTGAGGGCAACATAGCCAAACCTCATTTCTTACCCCAAAACGTGGTCAACCATGTTTCCGACGGGGAATACTGGATTCCAAATTAAACTATGGACAACTCGTGGGTGTATCTTGCTTTGATGATTTATCTAAGGGAGAAACAAGGATGTCCTTTGATCAAATAAGTCGTAACTATAGACTACCGAGCAGAGATCTCTTCTATTTTCTTTTTATCAGATCAGAAATGTTATTCAGAAAAGAACCACGCTTTTAACAGAGCCGTACAGATCCTATACAGAGAAGAGGGTGCTTATTGCTAAGAACACACTCTCTGTCAGTACCCTTTATCATTTTTTGGAGAATGGCTCCTCAGACGAGACTTTGTGCCTTTCTGAGGTCTGCAAAGAGTTTTGGGGGTTCAGATCTCTTCGGACACAGGGGAGGATATTTGTGAAAATGCAAGAAGTATTTCGATCTGTAAGAAGACTCTTGCCATGTAGTTGAAGATTCTTCATAGAGTCTATTTGGCCCCAGATACTCTCTCAAAATTCAAAGTGGGAGTATGTCTTAAATACAAAATGACTATGGACACTCTTACTCATTGATTGTTGAACTTCCAACGGCGCTTTAGGAGCGGTGTGTTCGGTGGGATGCAGGGGATCTTGCGGACAGAATTGGAGATGGGTCAGGTTTCCCTCTTCCTGGGCCTGCCCCGTCTACCTTACTCAGGTTTGAATAGGAAAAAATACTTCAATACCCTCAGTCTCTGAGTTCAGAAAAAAAATTCTGTTGTGTTGGGTGTCTGAAAACCCCTTGGGTCTATTGGTTTGTCATAATCTCGTCATGGAGCATAGCCCTTGGGACTTTTTTTAAAAGTATGTTGCACCAGAAAATAGAGGATTTTTATTAGACATGGCAGCCCTTTTTGAATTACCAAGGTACAGGCTGGTCTGCCACTCTAAAAAGGACTTGTAGAGAGCTATGACGAACTTGACTAATGAATCTAATGTTCAGAGAGAAAGAATTACAAACAAATGAACATGTATTAGTTAATGCTCTTGAAGTTTGAGAGCTACAGTTTTGTTACACTGAGTTCTAGTATTCGTTTTTCATTTTTTTTTCTTCGGTCCGTTGATTTACCTTGTTTTTCTTATGTACATGCCACATGGGTGTAATTGTGTTCAATTTGCGTTGTTTTTTTTCAGTTGGGTACTTACTTATTGCTTCACTGAAGCAGTAAAAAGATTTTCTCTGAATAAAAATATTTTTTGAAAAAATTAAAATGTTAACATGGATAGAATAGAGTCCCAAAGGACCACTTTCTCATTATTGAGACCACAAATTATGGTTTATCACACCTCGGGTGACAGGATGATGTTGAAAGGGTGTGCCCTTCGTAGCAACCTCTGCCTGTGTGGGGAATTGAACATGCGCTGTTGGCTTTCCTCTGCATCACAAGCCAGTCATCCAGCCAACAGATTGCGAGACTGTGTAACTGCTTTAAATAGAAATAGCCAAATTCAAAGTAAAACATAAACTTTGATAAGAAGGAAAAAAAGGTACAAGTCAGATAACGGTCAAGATAATGGCTGAGGAGAAAAACATTCTCCGCTGGAAATTGTACTTTATAACGAGAGAGTTGATTGGATGTTATCTTTCGTTGAATAAGTTGACCCAAGCGAAATAACCAGAATTACTAATTGTGATTAGATGTCGATAACTATACAATGTGAGTACATTTTTGATTGGTCTGTGTGAGCACGCTAACCATTGTATGAAAGTAAAAAGCTGATGGAACATATTTTTTAGAGGGTTGGTCCCCATGGGAAATGAAAATGTGTTGCTGGAAAAGAAGGGCTTATGCCCGAAACGTCGATTCTCCTGTTCCCTGGATGCTGCCAGACCTGCTGCACTTTTCCAGCAACACATTTTCAGCTCTGATCTCCAGCATCTGCAGTCCTCACTTTCTCCCCATGGGAAATGCCTCCCAGACACATGCTTGAAGAAATCCGGGGTAGAAAGTGCGTGAGTGTCGTCTGGTTTGTGACAGGAAACCAGGGGGCTGAATGATTGAAAGTTCCTGCAACGTGAAGCTCAGGAGACAGTCAGATCACCCCGATCTTATTAAATGGTGCAGCACATTTGAAGGGCTAAATGGACTCATTATGGATTTTAATTGCATATGATTTAAAAAAAAACACTCTGTTCCTTCACCTAATGTTTTACACACTGGGGCACTG
>NW_025211452.1:8217-15812 GCF_004010195.1 Chiloscyllium plagiosum
CCCAAACACATGCTTGAAGAAATCCAGGGTAGAAAGTGCGTGAGTGTCGTCTGGTTTGTGACAGGAAACCAGGGGGCTGAATGATTGAAAGTTCCTGCAACGTGAAGCTCAGGAGACAGTCAGATCACACCGATCTTATTAAATGGTACAGCACATTTGAAGGGCTAAATGGACTCATTATGGATTTTAATTGCATATGATTTAAAAAAAAAACACTCTCTTCCTTCACCTAATGTTTTACACACTGCGGCACTGTCATTTTCCTGAAACTGGGAATTATTTGGAATATTATCTGAAACATTCCATGATCAACATTCCCCGGGGCATTCTACAATCTGTGGAGAGATATTACAAAGGAAAGAGACACGGCCGGGGGTGAGCCGGGAGAGGGGTGGGGGGTTAGGGAAGCGTGCTGCATGAAGAGTGAGAGTGGTGGAGCATGAGCCTTGTTCGGGTGTCGGTGCTACGTTGAGTGTGAGGGACAAGACAGTATACGATGACCCTTATCCTCACAGAGCTGAAAATGTGTTGATGGAAAAGCGCAGCAGGTCAGGCAGCATCCAAGGAACAGGAGAATCAACGTTTCGGGCATAAGGCCTTCTTCAGGAAGGCCTGCCTGACCTGCTGTTCTTTGGATGCTGCCTGACCTGCGGCGCTTTTCCAGCAACACATTTTCAGCTCTGATCTCCAGCATCTGCAGTACTCACTTTCTCCTTATCCTCACAGAGTTTGGAATGTTATTGATGTTTGTCCTGTATTGCTGGACATTGCTACTGATCGCAGATAATGCACTGAACTGGGTGGTGAGCTCAGATCATGCTCGGTGGGTCTGGAGGTGTGGCCCACTCTGGGAATAGATGTACTCACCCATCCACCAAGATATCTGTGACCCCGTTGACAAACCGTGTGTAATTGACCCTTATCTGCTATGTTCTGGGTAAAACGAACATGGCAGCTCCAAACTGAGGAACGTTCAATCGAGTGCCCATTGTCCTTTTAAAGATGGCACCAGTGTCAGGGATAATGGAATATCCAGCGGTATCTGGGCGATGGTGGGTACCTCCAGCCAAAGTAGTTGGGAGAATCGGTTTAACATTGAATGAGAGTGACACCATGGGTTAGGGTGGGTAGTTAATGAGGTGAGTTCGCTTAGATAGCACCAGGAAACTAGCTCGGCCTCTTGCAGACAATCCCCCTATCACACTCAATGAAAATCACTCAAAGATAAATTATTGTTAGATTCAGGCGGATGACTTGAAGACTCTGCTGACCCCATTCACAGTTACAGAGCTGCAGAACAGATCCTCATCCACAACTCTCCATCATCTGAACTCACACCTATATTCTGTTCACCATCATACCTGGTAATACTGGCTGATTTTGCATGATGCTATCGAAATGTCTATATCTCAGCATTCTGAAACCGGTGAGCACATCCTTCCATGATGTTGTTGCTCAATCTCACCCTCTCTGTCTGTACCCAAAACCGCTTTCATTTACAGTCATGCACGGAGATAGACCCTTCAGCCAAAACTGGTCCATACCAACCAAAATGTCCGTCCACATTAACCCCAATTCCCTGCACTTGGCCCATACCCTTCTCTGCCTTTCCAATTCATATATTGTTTGAACAAAGTGCAGCGAGGTTTTGTGACAACAAGGAAGGACTCAGGAAAGATCTCGCTGAATCTACCATTCATCACACCTTAGCAATCAGATTACACAGAAACAATTTGACTGGAGGTTATAAACAAGAAGTACAAGCAAACACTGGTGGGAGATGTGCAGGGAAAAATGTGTACGTTCTAAACAGGAAATTAGATATACAAGCGTTTGCAGACAAGACCCGACGGGTTTGGTACCATTTGAGGGAAGAAAGTCGAAAGTTTGGCCCTCGAGTAGCACAGCAGGTCAGGGCGCATCCAAGGAGCAGGAAAGTCTATGTTTCGGTCATAAGCCCTTCATCAGGAATTCACTTTTTTAGATTAGGTTAGATTACATTACAGTGTGGAAACAGGCACTTCGGCCCAACAAGTCCACACCGACCCGCCGAAGCGCAACCCACCCATACCCCTACATTTACCCCTTACCTAACACTATGGACAATTTAGCATGGCCAATTCACCTGACCTGCACATCTTTGGACTGTGGGAGGAAACCGGAGCACCCGGAGGAAACCCACGCAGACACGGGGAGAACGTGCAAACTCCACACAGTGGGTCGCCTGAGGCGGGAATTGAACCCGGGTCTCAGGTGCTGTGAGGCAGCAGTGCTAACCACTGTGCCACCGTGCCGCCCACATTTTGCTAATCCTCTCTAAGAAGAGAGTGAGTCAACATTTTTAATTTGGAATTTCTTCATCAGAACAGCTTTTGTTTTCGATCCCCAGTATATGCAGCTCTTTGTTTTATTTTAGATTAGCAATTATCTTGCATGCTGCAGTATTAATGGACAACTTGATCTGGGAAGAGGGGAAGGGTTGAGGGCACAGAGCAGGCAATGTGTCAGTCACAGCTTAAGGCCCTGTAGAGGTAAAGGAAGGCTTGTTGGAAGTACCGCACTGGAATTCGGCATCATTTGAACAGATGTGACAGATCCAGAGAAAGAGGGAGGATGCAAATTCTCACGCAGCTGGTCATTGAGTGTCACAGTAGTTAGCGATACTGCCTTACAGCACCAATAACCTGGGTTCGATTCCACCCTTTGGTGACATTCTGTGCGGTGTTTGCACTCTCTACTTGTGTGTGCGTGAGTTTCCTCTGAGTGTTTGGTTTTCCTCTCACCGCCAAAAATGTCCAGGTTAGGTTCAGTGACCTCACTAAATTGTTCCTCAGTATCCAGGGATGTACAGGTTCGGTGGATTGTCTTTGGGAAATGTAGAGTTACCGGTGTAACGTTTGAATTTGGTGGTCGGGATGTTATCTGGAGGGTCAGTGTGGACTCGGTGGGCCAAATGGCCTGGTTCCATACTGCAGGGCTTCTATAATTTCTATGCAGCTGTCTGTATTTGAAAACACTTCCTAGGATCCTACCTTTAAGTGCTAACAAAAGTTGCCTCAACAAAATGTTACACCTTCCGTTTGTCTAACATGAACTCCATCAGCCACTCCTCGATGTGTGATCAGCGTCCCGTTTTACTCTTAGTAAACCATCTTCACTGTCCATTACCTCACCAATTTTGGTGTTATCTGCAAACTCACTAACCATTTCTATTGTATTCACATCCAAATCATTTATATAAAATGAAAAAATCCATTCGATCCTTTTGGTGCGCTGCTGGTCATAGGCCTCCAGTCCAAAAATATTAACAGTTCACAAACATTTACTTCGTCTATTACATTCGAGCCAATTACCTCCAACTCTCCATGTATTCCATGCGATCTCACCATGCTAACCAGTTTACCATGCGGATCCTTTTTGAATGCTTTACTAAAGTCTACATTCTATTCCACAGTTCTATTTCTGTGTCTTCGACAATCTTATTCGTCACTGTCCATGATACAAATAGCTCAGCCAGAGACCGAACAATTACTTCCCTAGCTTCCCAACAGATCTTGGGTACATCTGATTAGTTCATGGATCATAGAACAGTGCAGCACAGTACAGGCCCTTGAGCTGTTGATGTTGTGCCGGCAGTTTATCCTACTCTAAGGTCAGAGTAACCTTCATGCCCTTCATTGTACTAAAATCCATGTGCCTAACCAAGAGTCACTTAAATGGTCAGAGGGAATTATCCACCTTAATGTATTTTAAAATATCCAGCTCCTCATCTTCTGTAATATGGACAAATTTCAAGATATCACTATTCATTTCCCCAAGTTCTCTAACTTCCATTTCCTACTCCACAGTAAATACTGATGCAAAATATTTATTATCTCACCGATCTCGTGAAGTTCCACACATTGGTCACTTTGCTGATCTTTAAGGGGTCCTGTTCTCTCTCTAGTTACTCTTTTGACCTTAATGTATTTGCAGAATCACTTTGGAATGTCCCTTACCCTATTTTCGAAAGAAATCTTATGTCCCCATTTTGCCCTCCTGATTTCCCTCCTGGGTATTAGCCTACATCCCGGGTACTCCACAATGGATTCACTTGATCCCTACTGTCTGTACCTATCATATGCTTCCGCCTTTTCTTGAACAGAACCTCAATTCTGGTCGCCATTCACCTAACAGCCTTAACGTGCTCATGGACAGTAACATGCTGTCGCTAGACTCTGTAAATCATTCGTGAAGGCCTCCCACTTTCCCGCCAAAACTTCGCCAAAGCAGCGTTTCAAAGTGCAAACAAAAAACGTTCAAAGTTGGCTTGACTCAACTTAAAACTTTAAAATTTATATTCGGAATATTCTTCTCCATAAGTATTTTACAACTGGTAATTACTGCATAACAGGGTCAAGAAGCAGAATGGCCTCCTCCTGTCCCTCTGTAACAGACTTGAGAGGCTGAATGGCCTCCCCTGTCCCTTTGTAACTGGGCCGTGGGGACAGAATTACTTCCTCCTGTTCCTGTGCTGCAGTCTCGATGCTCTGAATGATGTCCCAAGGTTATGGAAGAATTTGACAACAGTGCACATAAAACCTGGAGCAACATTACACAAAGTAAATGGACAATAAATATATACACTGGTTTATTGGCTCTGGAAATTACCCCACCAGTCACCTTATGCAGCGGGTCTGTTACTTTCTCACTGTCGTCCTTTATAAACAGTATGTAATATACACAGTCCTGCAGTACTCTGGCACTACTCCCACATACAAAAGAAGCAATAAGAATATTGAAAGACTTATGGTCCATCCCTAAGCAATGCCCATCCATTCCACCCACACCGAGTAAATGTTCCTTTTTATTAGGATATGAAAAGTGATGTCAGGAAGGGGTTAACTGGACCTGTTTGTTCAGTGACTGTGATTAATGTTCGTCGCCATGGGTTGTAATTACCCCAGTGGACGGTTTCCATCTTTTAATGATAAGTGGGCTCCGTTCAATGTGTTATCCCACAGTGCGGTGGGAGCATCACCAACAGTGTTAACAGGGATCAGCAGCTCCAGAGGGACGGGGGGAGAGATCAGAGTCTAAGCACAAGAGTCTGGAATGTTTCAACAATGAATCAGAATCTGAGAACATTAGACTGGAATGTAACAGCAATGGATCACAATCTGAGAACATTAGACTGGAATGTCCCAAGAATGGGCAGGAGTTTGTACAGGGATGTTTGGTTTCTTTCTACATATTATGATCGAAAGTCATTATCGTGGCGCATCAAATATGCACTTTACATTATACAATATTTTTATTATCCAATCCTGGCTTTTGTTGTTGTACCTGGTAAGTCCCACTGTTCAGTCATTAATTCTATAAATCATGTTTGATAGTGATACTGTTCTTTCACGCACTCTACCCTCCTTGCCACTGTTATTGTTCCTGCTCAGACTCTCAATCCACATATTCACTTGACAAACCACTACTGAATTATTAAATCAGTCTCTCCCTCCTTGCTTCTGGCAGTGTTACTCATGGGTTGGTATGTTGACTTGCTCATTTTGAGCTGTGAACCATGATTCACTGTATCACTGCACTTGCTATCTAAACATTGAAAGCATTGAGGTCACTATCTTCTGTTCTGGTTACAAACTGCATTTCCTACCTCTGACTCCATCTCATTCCCGGCCAATATCTGAAGCTGAAATAGACAAATAACAACAGTGGTGATCCCTTTGGACATGAACCAATTCCTAACACTATACCTTGACTATTCCTAATTATAACTGCTGATAAATCCAGCATATACTTCACTGGTTCATCCCATCTGCTATTTGAAACATGAGCTGTGAAATACAGTCTTAAAGATGGCACTCGTCTGTTGCTGATACTCACAGCTGCAAACCTGCAGAAACAACTCTGCGTCAATACTCCACAGCTCATATCTGATATCACACAGAACTCCCCATCCATCCATCATTCCTGTGCGTACTGATCTATAATGCTATTGGGTCTGGCAATGCCTTTATTTAATATTCTCAAGCACGTCATTAATAGCTGCCCATTAACTATCTCTCTCTGTCCATTATACCAAGCCCTAACAGTTGCTCACATTTAAACTGATTTCCTCCATGTGTGCTCTCTCTTAGACAATGATTTCCACATCTAACACTGCCCCAGAACCACACACAGACGCACACATAAAACCCCTTGTCTTGAACTGATGCATGAAAATACAGAGACATTAATTTGTGGGAGCCCATTTACTATCACTCGCAATATGGGCGGCAAATTGTCCCGTGTTAGTCAGTTACGTAGTGCAAATGTAGCAGCAATATACCGGCAAAGTATTGCAATACTGCCATGCTGGGCAGCTGGTCCAGCTTACTGAGTAATACACTGGCATAGTCAGCACAGCTCCCCATGCTGGCCAGATAGTCCACCTTACCGAGCAATACACTAACATAGTCTGCACAAATGCCCATGCTAGGCAGATAGTCCACCTTACTGAGCAATACACTAGCAGAGTCTGTACAGTTCCTCATGTGGCCAGATATTCCACCTTACCGAGCAATACACTAGCACAGTCTGCACAGCACTCCATGCTGGGCAGATAGACCAGTTTACTGAGCAATACACTGACACAGTCTGCATAGTTCTCCACGCTAGGTTGTCTGCTTGTCCCAGTTTATAGTTTCTCCGTTTGTTCTGTGAGGCAAATTCAGAATTTCTTGGAACAACTTTGGTCAGCTGATCTGGCAATGCCTTTATTCAATGTTCTCATTCTTGTGACCTGACCCGCCAAGGTCTCACTGCTCCAGATAGACCCCCTCCCTTGTTTTTTTTATATCATATTTCAACAACATGCTCTGGATTTGTCTGAATTGTCCATTTCTATCGTTAATGTGAATGTCTCTGTCCATCTGTATCTTCCTCTGGCCTTGGTTTTTGGTTGTGTATTGTATCGAATACGGGCATTATGAAGTTCAGAAATAATGTAATGGTGTGTGTCAGGCTGTTGTTCATTTCCCGCTGTGTCCCATATGGTCCTCCATGGACGGGGGGAGTGCTGGGCTGTTGTTCACTTCCTGGTGTGTCCCTTGAGGTGCTTCATGAAGAGGTGTGTGTGTGTGCAGGGCAGTTGTTCACTTCCCGGTGTGTCCCACGTCGTGCACCATGTTGGACGGCGGTGTGTGTGCTGGGCTGTTGCTCACTGGCTGGTGTGTCCCATGTGGTGCTCCATGTTGGACAGGGAGTTTCAGCATCTTTGACTCATGTCTTTAAAACTTGGTCTGTGCCTGTCTACTGAACGCCTGTGTTTGTCCCTCTCAGCTGATCACGTGGTCATAAACACGATGAGGACCGTGAAGTATAATTATAAAGGAGTAGATATCTCACTTTTAGTGGACGGAAGTCTTATTCTCTCCTGTTATTGATAAGTTAGTGGAGGAGGTGGGGATGGTTTGCTGGCGGTTGTGCTGTGAGCTACCTCAGACATTCAGGGAGACCAGAGGATTTGGTGACTCAACTCTGGATGGAGCATGGGGACTGTAGTTACAGCATCAGTGTCTGTAACATGAACAACAAATGGAGCAGAGGCTGCAGAGCATGGA
>NW_025211452.1:16025-20013 GCF_004010195.1 Chiloscyllium plagiosum
TGTAGATGTCATATACATGGACTTCAGTAAGGCGTTTGATGCGATAGACTGATGGAGAAGGTGAAGTCGCAGAGGTCCATGGTGTACTAGCTAGATGGATTAGAGAACTGTCTGGGCAACAGTAGACAGAGAGTAATAATGGAAGGGAGTTTCCAAAATGGACAATTGTTCTGTGTGATGTTTCACAGGGATCCGTGCTGGGACCACTGTTTGTTGTGATATATTTACATGATCTGATGGAAGGTATAGGTGGTCTGATTAGAACGTTTGCAGATGAAACTAAGATTGTAGATTAGCAGAAAGTTGAGGGAACTGTCAGAGAACACAGCTGAATGTAGATAGATTGGAGAGTTGGGTGGAGAAAGGTCAGATGTGAGGTGATGCATTTTGGAAGATCCAATTCGAGAAAGAATAATACATTAAGTGGAAAAAACCCTGGGGAAAACTGATGTACAGAGAGATCTGGGTGTTCAGGTCCATTGTTCGCTGAAAGTGGAAGGTCGATAGAATGATCAAGAAGGAATTTAGCATACTTTCCTTCCTTCATTCTAACAATTTCAGAAGTGGAGAACCACAGACCAGTTAACTCGTCACCAACAGGAGGGGATCTGTCGGAATCTATTGCGTACAAGAGTAGGCAGGCCATATTACAGTTGCATAGGACTTTGGTTCGGTCACATTCGGAATACTGTGAACAGTTCTGGTTGCCACATTACTGAAAGGATCTGGATGCTTTGGAAAGAGGGCAGAAGATCTTCACCAGAATATTGCCTAGTATGGAGAGAACGACATGTAAAGAGAGGTTTGAGAAATTAGGATTATTTTCATTAGAAAGATGGAGGTTGAGGGAGGACTTGATTGTTGTCTACAAAATCATGAGAGATGTAAACAGGGTGGATAGAAAGAAGCTTATTCCAGAGTGGGGGACTCAGTTACTAGGGGTCAAGAATTCAAGATGAAAGGGGAAAAGTTTATTGGAGATATGCTTGAAAAGTTCTTTGCGCAGAGGGTAGTGGGTGGCTGGAATGCGTTGCCAGCTGAGGTAGTAGAGACGGGGACGATAGCATCATTTAATGTGAGGAAGCAGAGATATACAGATCCTTATAAAATAGGCGACAGATTTAGATAGAGGATCTGATAGACACAGGCTTGGAGGGCTGAAGGACCTGTTCATGGGCTGTGATTTTTTTGTTAATTGTAAATACTAGCGAAAAGCGTCTGTTGATACTTCAAAGGAAAATGAAATCAGGTGGGCGGCATGGCGGCACAGTGGTTAGCACTGCTGCCTCACAGCGCCTGAGACCCGGGTTCAATGCCCGCCTCAGGCGACTGACTGTGTCTGCGTGGGTTTGCCTCCGGGTGCTTCGGTTTCCTCCCAAAGTCACAAAGATGTGCAGATCGAGGTGAATTGGCCATGCTAAATTACCCGTAGTGTTAGGTAAGGGGTAAATGTAGGGGTATGGGTGGGTTGCGCTTCGGCGGGTCGGTGTGGACTTGTTGGGCCGAAGGGCCTGTTTCCACACTAATGTAATCGAAAGATTGAATGTGTGGTTGCGATAATTTATTGTAGCGAACAGAAAAATGACAAGGAGACGAAACAGTTACATTGTATCTGTCTTCAAAGAGGAGATCCAAAAATCTCCCAGAAATACCAAGTCACCATGGGACCGTTGTAACTAAAGATTAAAATCAATCATATACAGTTATGAGGTAGTATTTGGAAACAGAACTGGGATGAGGATTGATAAGTCTGACAGACCAGATATAATTCAAACTGAAATTTCAGAGTAAACAGCAATACAAATATGGATGGCAATAGGGGCCACTGTACTTTTCTGTATTCACGTTGGTAGGTTATAAATGCATTCAAATGATTTACGAAGGGAAGAAGTGGGAGAGTGGAGGACTATAGGCCAGTTAGTTGTTTATCCACAGTAGGAAATCTGTTGCAAACTATTGTAACGAAGATCTTATTGGACACTGAGAAAGTAATAGCAAATTTCAATGAATTGTTCTGCATTTATGAAAGGGATGTTATAATTTACAAAATTTGTCTCGAAGATATCTCTTGTATTTGGAAATAATGGCGAATCAGCGAACATGGTACAGTCAGATATTCAGGAGGAGTTTTAATCAGCACACACAGTAAGTTAGCAGAAAACATTAAAGCAAAGTGTATTGGGAGGAACATATGCAAACAGGGGAAGGTAGAGAAACATAGGTGGTAGTAGAAGGTTATTTGTGTGACTGCAGACGGTGTATGCTGGTGTGCCACAGGTTTCAGTGCTGTGTCACTTTAAACGCCTTCATTTAAAGAGAATCCGAATACAGACGATGAAGGATCAGTTAGACTCTAAGTGTCAGCTTGCTCTCTCTTTACGGTGCTGTCTGACTCACTGTGATCACTATCATGTGTTGGGTTCAGTGCAGATTCAGCTTCTGCAGTGATTTGCTCCGACTAGAAGTAAAGACATTCCGCACCAGTAACACAGAGAGTTGGGAAGACTGTACCTGGACTGTACCTGTACAATTTTGATGTCTTGATCTAAGTAAAATATACTGATCACATATACTGAATGGACATTCTCCAGATTAATCCCTCAGATGGCACGATGGTCTGCTGAGGAGACTTGGACTAGAATCAAGGCGGAAATTTGTGCGTGAAACTGGAGACGCTGATTTATTGTTACATGAGAACTTCATGTCTGTTTTACGTTGAAAAGGAGGTGGCAGGTACAGAATTCAAGAAGATGGACTGAGAAGCTCTTTTACAGATTGATGAAAGATGTGAGCATGGATTGATATATTGGCTGGTATAAAATTGGACCAATGGCCATGTCCAGATCAGTTACATCTCAGGCTGCTGTTGGAGACAAGGGATGAAAGGCGCTGATGCAAATATTTAAACAGAAAATGGTCACAGGTGAGGTGTCCGAGGACTGGAGAACACCCTTTATAGGAAGGGTTGTAGAGATAGAGCAGGGAACTATACACCAGTGTGTTTCAGATCAGTGTTAAAGAAAATCTTGCACAAAATAGGTGGTGATAGAAGGCTTTTCGTGTGACTGGAGACCGGTGTCCCCTGTTATACCATAGTGATCAGTGCTGTGTCCCTTATTACGTGTAGTATTCATAAATGGTGCAGGTGTGAATGTAGAAGGGGAGTCGGAGTGTGATAAGTAAGTCTGTGTTTGATACAAAGATTGACCATGTAGTAGGCAGTGAGGAGGAAGGTCTTATGTTACAGTAAGATGCAGATGGAATGGTCAGATGGGTAGATCAATGGTAGATGGAATGTAACTCTGATAACTGAGGTGATGCACTTTGGAAGAAGGAACTAAATGGGGAATACGCAATGAATTGTAGCACACAAGAAAGCTCATAGGGAGCTTTTCCACACATTCTTGAATGTGACGCGGGAGAATAAAAGGTTACGTAAGAAGTAAATGGAAGCAGTAGGCATAACCTTTACTCATCGAGGCATAGATTACAAGATCTATTTAGCACTTTGGTGTGGCCAATATGGAATACTGTGTGGAGCTCTGGGAGCCACATTACAGGAAGTATGTGAGTATTCTGGAGGGGGTGCAGAGATTCACCTGGATGTTTCCAGTGATGGAGCATATCAGCTATGGAGAGAGGCTGGATAAGCTCGGGTTGTTTAGTTTGAATGAGAGAAGGCTGAGGGGGACGTGATTCAGAAGGATAAGATGCCGAGGGACATGGACAGTGTAGATAGACAGCAGCTATTCCTTTTAGTCAAATGGCCAAGAACAGGGGAGTACACTTTTAAAGGGAAGGATTTGAGGTTTAGAGATGATTCAGTGATTGTTTTTCACCCAGAGGGTCATAGGATCTGGAACGCACTTCCTAAGGGGGGCAGTTATCACCGGTCACCTCACAACCATTAAACATTATTTTGACGAGCACTTGAAGTGTCATACCATTCATGGCTACGGGACTGATGTCGGAAATTTGGAATAATATA
>NW_025211452.1:21264-23188 GCF_004010195.1 Chiloscyllium plagiosum
GAAAAATTGTCAGTCAACTCAGATATTCCCCTTGCCCCACGGAATCAACCCTTTCAACCCATTTCACTCTTCTGGTTCATTCAGCAGAACAATCATGTATCATGTTTTAAGCTGTTGAGAAAATAAATTGTTGTCTTCATATCTTCACATTTTTCCCTGATAAATTCTGTGAAATAGTGAACACCTACAAGACTGGTTATAACAACAACTTGTATTTCTGTGAAACATTTAACATCTTTTTTTTTAAAAATGCCTCAAGTCACCTCACAGAAATATTTTTGTACTATGTTTGCAACTGAGTCGTATGAGGAGATTAAACAGCCCTGTAGGCCATAACATCCACAATTCTTCCAAGATTGCAATCATTTATACATACGCCAGCTTACAGATAATTCTAATCACCCTCTTCAGATACACTAGTACACACTTTTGGAGCAGTGCCTGTCTCATTGCCCAGAGGTAGGGAAAGGACCACTGCATCACAAGAGCTCCCAATACTGGTTTATAGAGTAAATAAATAGATAGAGGATATGTGACCCAAGACAGCCATATTCACCAAAAGTAATTGCAAATGAAGCAGCTTGAATTAAAGGCAATGGCAGAGGAAACAGAACAAGAAAGAGAAACAAAAGCAAAAGAGAGAGAGAGGTAATTGCAGCAGAACAAAGTGTAAAATAATTAAAACAGCTTGAATATGAAAAGGAAATGAAACATTTGAATTACAGTTATAAGTAGAAGAAAGGGAGAGAGTTTTTGAACTTCAGAAATCGGTAATGAAAGAGGAAAGTTGATTAAAAATGGTGGAGGTGAAGGTTTCAGGTAGTGATGGGGCAATGATGAAGAGAAGGCCCACTGTAGCCAAAGGCCTGGTGGGAATCTATTTCAATATGTCCAAGAATTACTAAAGTTTGTTCATTTTCATTTGAGAAAGTGGCAAAACAAATGAAATGGCCAGTGACCATATGGGTACTGTTGAGTCAAACAAAATTGATTGGTAGAGCTAATGAGGTGTTTACTTCACTATCAGAGCAGGTACCTGGAGAGTATGAGGAGGTGAAAAAAATATCTTAAGTTCATATGAACTAATGCCATAGGCCTACAGACAAAATTTTAGGAATCTAAAGAAAGAACCTAGTATAATGTACATAGAGTTTGAAAGGATCAATCAAAGTAACTTTAATTGATAAGTGCATTGAAAATTGATCAGATATAAGACACCGTTAGAGAGAATTTAATTTTGGAGTTCAAAAATTCACTTCCTTAAGTACTGAGAAGTCAGGTGGAAGAGCAGAGTTGAAACTGCAAGATTAGCAGCAGAAATGGCAGATGATTATGAGTTAGTTCATAAACCAAAGTTTAGCTTCCAACAACAATTTCAATCTGTGAGGGATAGATATTGTGGAAAAGAGAGATCCTCAGGTAGCAAAGGAAGAGAAGATCTCATTGAAGATGATAAAGACAGGTGTTGTCATTGCAATAAAGTAGGACACATGAAGTCGCAGTGTTGGTTTAAGAAAAGCACTGGGAAAACAGATGTAGTAAAACAAGATAAGCCTACAAGATAAGTGGGGCTTATTACAGTGGTAAAGGAGATCCTAGTGGAAGCTAAAGAGCTGCAAAACAATGCATGGCCTGGTCAGGCTTTGATTACTAAGAAGGTACCAGATCTCTTTAAATAATTAACAGGGTGTGTTCAGGTTAACAAGGTTAACTCAAGAGGAGTAGGTAAAGAAATTAAAATTTTAAGAGATACAGGAGCAAGTCAATCTTTGATGCTGAGAGATGAGGAGGTATGTACTTTAGAAGAAGCATTGGCAGAAAAGGCGGTAATATGTGGAATTCATGGTGATAAGAGTAATGATCCATTGTACAAGGTGAGGCTGCAGAGTCGAGTAAAAAGTGGTGAAGTGGTGGGAGGAGTATT
>NW_025211453.1:0-1916 GCF_004010195.1 Chiloscyllium plagiosum
GTCTATGTCTGTCTGTATGTGTATCAGCCTGTGTGTTTCTTCACTGTGTTTGTGCCTATTTGTATGTGACTTTATACGTCTCTGTGTGTTTCTACCTATGTGTATGCCTATCTCCTTGTAAGTATTGTGTGTGTTCATATATTGGGGTGTTTACCAATACTTCTGTGTATTTCTGTGCCTGCGTCTCTGTGCAGTGAGGTATCTGTGTCTTTTTTTGGATGTGAAAGGACTGTCGTTGGAACTGCCAGTGGGTTTAAAGTGAGAAGTTTATTTCACTGAACATTGCTCCTTAATCGGTCGGTGGGACGTGGATATTTCAGAATCTCCACACGAGGCGTCCGAATTCTCTCTGGCTCGTACCATTGTCCTACCCACATGGCAAGGGGAGGGGGTGAGGGAACGGATATCGGGCATTCCACCACCCGGCTTTGCCTTTATGTCCTATTCCAGGCTCTTCCTCCTGGAATGGGAGAAAGGGAGGGTGGGAGTGGGTGACCCAGTTGTTAGTTCTGGTGTAGTTGGGGGGAGTTGTGAGGTGTCTGGAATGATTCAGTCGACAGTTTGGATGGATGTGGAAGGTCAATCATTGAGTGGCTTAAGATAGGAATTGATGGGTTTCTGAAGAATATCTTATCAAAGTATATAACAGAGAAAGTGAGGAAGGAAGTTACTGAATTCAATAGTGAGAGTGGTAGTGCCTGAGCCTTGTCTGGAAATAGAGCATGAAACTTGTTCGGTAGTAGGTGCTCTAACGGAGATACAGTGAGTGTGAGCGAGCAGAGAGTAACTCTTATCCGGACAGAGCTGGGAGGATATCGATGCTTATCCTGTATTGCAGGACATTTCTTCAGATCATCTCAGCGTCGAGGTGAGGCTTCCCGAATGTCTTGTCCAAGTCTGTCACTAATAATGACACAGACCTTTCCATCAGCTTCCACAGAATCAGTTTAGGTAGAGCTGACAGATAGCAAGGAAAAGCAAATATTGGTGTTTTTTTTATCAAAACCAAAACGCTAACAGAAAATCCCAGCATCATATGCTCTGGAAATTAGATTGGCAAGTATTGTGGACACTGCAATCTTATTGGGTGGTCTCAAATTGCATCTAAACTGCATTAACTAAATGACAGCTCATGTTGTGAAAAATAAATTCCGGAAGTGTATATGAGGTGGGTTGAAGAGTATGTTGTGAAGCAAACTAAAAAGCAGTTTTTTTCGGATTTGATGTTGTGTGATCAGAATGACGAATTAATAACCTTGTACTGAAGCAGCTTTTAAAGAATAATAATATTAATAAGGTGCATTTTATATGGCGTCTGCATAGAATATAGAATGCTTGAACTTTCTAGTTAAACATCATGGAAGACGGGAGGCTACAGTATCAAGATATCTCTAGTGAATTGGGAAAGTACAATATAACATTCAGTGGGAGATATGCAATGGTTGTTAGAGTCATAGAGTCCAATAGCACGGCGACAGGCCCTTCAGCTCAAACTGGTCCATTCCAATCAAAATGTCCATCCACGCTAACCCCATTTCCCTGCCATTGCCCCGTATCCTTCCAATCCTTTCCTATCCGTGTATTTGTCCAAATGCCTTTTAAAGATTGTTAATGTATCTGCCTCAATGACTTCCCCTGGCAGCTCATTTCATATGCGTACCAGCCCCTGTGTGTAAAAAAGGTTGTTCCTCAGGTTCCCTTTTATTCTTTCTCCTCTGACTTTAACCTGATGCTCTCTAGTTTGTAATGCCCAAACATGGGGAAAAAAAGACTGGGCACATTCACTCTATCCATGCCTGTCATGATCTTACAGACTTCAATATGATCCCCCCTCAGTCTCACACACACAAAAGTAAAAAGCCCCACCTTGTCCAAACTCTCCCTATAACTCAGTCCATTGAGTCCTTGGCAACATC
>NW_025211453.1:1950-6571 GCF_004010195.1 Chiloscyllium plagiosum
AAAGTTCTGTAAATGTTGTCACAAGCTCTCAGATGTTAGGAAGGAGGCCTCTGCAGAGTTGATAGGACTGTGTTTCCCATTCTCTTTCCTGATAACGAGGCTGGTGCCAGGTTTTTTGTCCGATTTTCTCCTTTAAGACCTCAGAGCAGTTTGATAAAATTGAGTGTCTTACTTGGCCGATTCAGAGACCATTGAAAAAGTTTATCCCATGTCTGTGTGTCTGGAGTCACTTTTAGACCAGACCAGGAAAGCACGGGAGATTCACTTCCTGAAAGTACATTGGGGAAGGAGATCGATGTTTACAATTAACTTTGGACACAATATCACTATTACTGACACCAGATTTTAGGTCTCAATATTTTATTAATTATTTTTAAATTCCACCAGCTGCCAGAGCATTATCCTGGTCTGGATTAGTAATCCAATGGTATTTCCTCAACAACATCATCTCCACATGGGGACCTATCGAAAACCACACTGACCTGATTATTTCCGTACTACTTGACAGCTCTGTCAAAAAGAATTCCCACCAATTTGACGGTCGTGATGGGACTTCGAGGTGGTAATTGGTCAGATTGTAATTATTCTCCTGTTCGGGAACAGGACATGGCTGAATAATTTTCCACATTGGCAGGGAGATGTCAGAGTTGGAGCTGGAATGCAACAGCTTCCCCAGGAACACGGCTTATTGTGCAGCACAAGTCTTCAGTCCTATTGCAGAAAAAGAATTCCCACCAATCTGACGGTCGTGATGGGACTTCGAGGTGGTAATTGGTCAGATTGTAATTACTCTCCTCTTCGGGAACAGGACATAGCTGAATAATTTTCCACATTGGCAGGGAGATGTCAGAGTTGGAGCTGGAATGCAACAGCTTCCCCAGGAACACGGCTTATTGTGCAGCACAAGTCTTCAGTCCTATTGCAGGAATGGGGTCAGAGCCCATTGCCTCTGTCGGAACTGTGTCCAGCTCTTTCTTTATGTCACGTACAGCAAATCGAATTGCTTGAAGACTGGCACCTGTGAGTCTGTGGGCATCATGATGAGTGTGAGTTGGATCATCCACGCAACACCTCTGGCTGAGGATAGTGCAGACTCCACATCCTTGACTTTTTTTCACTGATTTACAGAGTTGTTCTGATATTTAAGATGAGGATATTTGTGGAGTCCTTTCCTCCAGTAAATTGTTTAATAGTCCACCGACATTTATGCTTGGATCTAGCAGGACGATAAAGCTTAGATCCGAGTTGTTAGTCTTGGGATCATTTCCCCATTTCCATCAGAAGTTAATTCTGCTCTTTGGAATGCAACCAGTCAAGTGCGATAGCTTTAATGGGTTGTCAACAGGTTTAGGTGCACGTGATTGCGATCTTGGCATCAGCCCTGTATTCAGTGACCTAATTCGGTTTCTGATTCGGTAACATTTCCATTTTCATATTCTCAATCTGCTGAGGACATCTCCCTGGTGTCACACCTCCAATTTGTTACTTTAACTCAATCCATTTAGGGTAATAATCTAAATCGTTTCTTTTCCACAATGTCAACTTCTGTATTTGAAGTGAATGTGTTTCCCTCTGTTTTTCTCCCTGACCATGATTAAAAGCTCTGTCGTGTCAGTGATGTCAGTCTTATGCAGTTTCACAGTCAAGGAACTTGTGCACCATGCATTATTGTTCAGTTCCGAGTGTAAGGCGCTCCATGTTGGACAGGATGTTTGAGCATCTTTGACATCCTTCTTTGGAAATTATCCAAAAACAGAAATTGCTGAAGAAATTACAGAAAATGTTGCAGCATCTTCTGGGGTGAATGCAGAGTTAAACTTTCAGATCCAGTGACCCTTTACAAAGCTTCCAGTTTCTACAGAAATATTTGTATTTTTATTTCCAGTATCCATAGTTATTTGTTTTAGTGAAAATTTGTTCTGTGTCTATTCATTTCTGGAGAAACTCAGCACTCCAAGCCCAGTGTGACACTTCTTCAGAACAGAAAAGGATTGGAAACTGGGATTTTTAATCCCTTGTCAGAGGTGGGGGATGGGTGACAGGGAAAAGAGGGTGTGACAAAGCTAAACGGGCTTTTAGCACTGGCGAACGAGTGGATGATGTAAAATGTGTTTAAATTAAGGTGTGAATGGGGGAAAGAGGTTCTCTCTATTGAGTGCAAGATAAAGAAGACACAGCCACACAAGGTCATAAGGAGGCCAGGAGGGAGAATGTTGACCATGTGGCATTATATAGATCTGGCCATAGATACGTTTTCACCGTAGATATCATCGCACCCTTTAGGCAAAGGAATCCAGGTAAATGACTTCTTATTGGCAGTAGTAAACGTATCATGCTGCCTTAGTATTGTAAAATGGAGAAAAACATATCACCATACAAAGTTTGGGCTGAGTATTGTTTACCTGTCATGTTTAATATTGTTTCAAATTTGCAGTGCTTATCTTTAAATGCTTGTTCTTGTAATTAGTATCAGATGGAGTGTAGGAGGTTGGGTGTTGACATTGTAAAAGTTTCTAAAATCATGAGAGATATGGATAGGGTAAATAGCCAAAATCTTTCCAACGGCATGGGTGAGTTCACCCATAGAAGGCATAGGTTTAAGGTGAAAGAGGGAAGATTTAAAATGAACGAAGGGGCAACGTTTTTACAGAGAGGGTGGTTGCATATGGAATGAACTGTCAGAGGAAGAGTGGTAGATGCCAGTACAGCTACAACATTTAAAACTCATTTGGACAAACATGAATGGGAAACAGTTAGAGACATATGGGCCAAATGAAAGCAGGTGGGACGAGCTTAATTTGGAAAACTTGGCCAGCATGGACATTTAGAAAAACTTCACGCAGGGTCAGAGTGGTTTTAAGAAAGGGAAATTATACTTTGCCGTGTAAAATTATGCAAAGCATTTCTGGAGATGCCTGAGAATGTAACAAGCGGATTTGATAAAGGGGATCTGGTAGACACCAGGATTTCCAGAGATTTTCCACAAGGTATTACAAAATAAAAGTTTTTACACAAGACAGAAGCTCGTAGGATGATGGATAACGTATTATCATGGGATGACGACTGGTTAGCACAGAGAAATCGGAGAGTCAGGATTAATGAATCTGCTGGAGTACCACAACAATGAGTCCGATGGCATCAGTTATTTACAATCGAGAATGATAGCCTGAAGGAGGGAGTTGAGTGCAACATACAACCGAGTTTGTGGATGACACTGAGAACCAAATGACAGGCTAATATTTAATGGAGATGACTTCCAGTAAAGGAACAGTACAAAGGGAATGTAGTATTCCAGTGTATGAAACATAAAGTCAGCATGCTGATGCAGCAAGTAACTAGGTTGGTTCAAAAGACGGGTTCTGGGATGAAAGGTTTGTGTTATTGAGAATCTCTAAAATGGTGAGGTGATTACTCATTGGGGTTTAAATGAATGAGGAGTGATACTGCTGAAAAATACAAGACACAGAGAGGGGTTGACGCGGTGGATGTTGAGAAGTTGTTACCATTCCTGGGTTGAGTCTCGAACTCGAGGACATAGATACATATGGAACATCGATTTCAGTCTGAGTTGCAAAGTGATGTCTTCTCTCAGAAGGTAGTGAATGTCGGGAATTCCCTAACCCAGAGAGATGTGGAGGGATACAAAGAATTGGCAAGAAAGTGGAGGTGAGCCCTGGAGTAGATCACCCATGTTCGTATTAAATGACAGGGAAAGCTTGAGGGGCCAAAAGCCTACTCTTGTTCTTATTTATTAATTTCACATGTTATGCTTTTGGAAAGTAACTGGTTATTTTCCCGGAAGTTGTGTTGTGTAATGCTACATTCGGATGAGCAGAGGATTTGTTTGAGTTAACTCTGGGTGGGGTCTGGGGGCTGTTTCCACAGCGAATCTGGGTCTGGGACATGACTTACATCTGGAGCAGAAGTTAGAGAGAGGGGAAGCCTGGAAACTGGGATTGGGGGTGAGAGTCACTTCCTGGCCCAGCCTGGATTTTCCAAGTACATGTCCAAAATTACACCTAACCATCGGACTGGCCACGATCTGCCTCTGTACAGCAAGTCCGAAGGGCTGATTGGAACATCAGAATATAGGACAGAGGGACACGAGGGGCCGTTCGGCCCTTTGACATTACTTCACCAGTAAAGTATGTCATGGCTCATCTCATTGTCGTCCCAGCTGCACTTTTCTCTCCATACAACATTATCCCTGATTCACCTGCCTATCAGCCGAAGCCAGACTCTATATAATACAAAGATTCAACCATCCCAAACTCTGGGAAAGAGGATTCCCACTGAATGAATTCCCACTTTGTGAATTTCTTCTCACTCCAGTTGTGACCGAGGATGAAGGGTGTCACTATTTCCTTTTCTAGTCCCACTCCTCCACTGCTCACAACAAATTTTAAATGTAACCAGGTTGGTGATATAGCTGATGATAAAGATCTCAGACTGGGTTAGGTTCAGTGATAAGAACAAGTCAGGCAGATTTCTTTAGTCAGCCACAAGTTACTAAAAGAACTAACTGAGGAGTATGGTGGATCTGTGGGTGGCACTGCTTCCTCACATCACCAAGGAGCTGGGTTCAATGTCAATCTCGGGCGACCCTCTATGTGGAGGTTGA
>NW_025211453.1:8540-15165 GCF_004010195.1 Chiloscyllium plagiosum
ATGTTTCTCTCAAAGAAATTTTCTTGGAATTTTCTGGTATTAACCAGTGTTACATTGTAGTCGGGGATGGGTACAGCATTCACTTTTAACATCTTCATTACTATTACTACTCTTTTATTCTTTCCTTGCTTGTGTCTGGGATGCGGCACAAGCTGGAGCGGGTTACAAAGGTAGTTGTGATGATTAAATACCGACCAAAGGGCAGTTGAAGCCCGATTTTTGTTGTTAGTTGCCCTGGATGTCATATTGGTAGCAGGCAGAAGATAAAGTTTTGGGATATGTAACCGTCCCCACTGGGCGGGGGTGGGGTAAATTCCCTATTGAGTGTCATTGGCACTTTGGATTTTGTTTCATTTTTTGTTTTTTTATGAGTTTAGTTTTGGAAAGTTTTGAGACCTTGTTAGTTGTAGTAGTCTTCGTTCGTGTTGTTTTTAAGCTCTATGAGTCTTTTTTCATTCATGATCAGTGATGTGTAATTCGAGTTCTTCCTCTCTAGAGCTCAGATGTTGCTACAACGTGTGATGGATAATGATGTGCTTAAATGGTGTACCTGGAACAATAAGCGGAGCCATCGTCCGCTCAAGAGCAAAAGTGTACTTTCTAGTCTTAGAAAGGAGAGGGTGGATGTTGTCGTATTGCAGGAGATGCACCTTGATGACAAGGAACATTTGACATTACAGCAGGGCGGGTTTGATCGGGTTTATTTCTGGTTTTTTAAGAGTCGGAATAGGGGAGAAGCCTTACTGGATAGGAAGAATCTTCCAGTTAAATTACTAGATTATATTAGACAGTCACAGGAGGATCATAATCCCGAAATCCTTGAACTATGGGAAAGAATACAGTATTTTGAATGTTTATTGCCTCCTGGTGCATCCTCTTAAAACCATGGTAGATGTATTTTTCAAATAAAGTTACCTTGCCTCGTGGCACATTATTGTAGACGACTTCAACTGTCTTACGTACCCCACAATGGACAGAATGTCCAAAGGTCCCTCAATAACCTTGTTATAATGTAAGCAATTCGTGTATTTGTGTGCAAAACTAGAGCTGGTGGATGTCTGGAGGCAGATCTACCTCGCAAGTAGGGATTTTATTTTCTTCTTTAACGTGCAGAAATGCCACACGAGGGTTGATATCTTCCCCTTCCCTGCAACAATCTTAGATTCGGTGGCATCCTGCACAATTGGGAATATTACCATTCTGAACATGAAGCAGTATACTTATTGATAAAGAGTAAGGGCAATATAACAGATTCGAGACACTGGCGAATGGATCCCTTTATTTTTAGGCTAGTTAGTTCACTGAGTATTTCTGCAATGAATTCAGATCTTTCTTAGCCATTAATTGAGATTCAACCAGTAAACCATCCATTCTATGGGAAATTGCTAAGGCTTATGCCAAGGGAATAATTATTCATTAGGATGCAGCAGAAGGGGGAGCAGGAACGCTGGTTTAAGGCACAGCTGAGTGCAGCCGAGTGGGCATACTGTGATAGACCCTCAGTGGCTAAGCTGCAGAGGATCACAATGCTTCGCTCTACAATAAATTCCACGCTCAAACAGACAGCTAAGAAGAAAATTACTTTTGCAAAACAAAGGCTGTTTGAACATGGTGATAAGCCAGGCAAGTATTTAGCCTATCTTGCCAGGAAAACGACCCTCTCAAGCCATTATCTCAATTAGGGAAGGTCCTGGGATCCTTACCTTCGATTCCAAAAAGATTAATGCAGCCTGTATGAGATTTTTCTCCGAATTATTTTAGACTGATCATTGTGAGAATAGATGTATTAAGATGGAATCATTTTTCAAGAACCTGGGTCTTCCAGGAGTAACCCCTGAATAAGTGTTGTCTCTTAATGCACCATTGTCAGCGCAGGAGGGTGTGAAGCAGCTTCAGAATGTAAAGGCGCAATTTCCTGACGGATTTCCTCGTGAATTTTATAAATAATTTATAAATTTATTGTAAGGGCTGATGTTTAACGCGTTCCGTCACTCATACAGTCACGAATCCCTCCCTCCATCTTTAAGAGAGCTTCTTACCTCTCTGATGCTGAAGAAAGGAAGACCCTGGAGGATTGTGCTTATTACACGCCAATCTCACTTTTAATTGTTGGTTTCAAAATCCTGTCTGAGACCCGTGCATTAAGGCTGGAACCATTGCTGCCTTCCATTGCCAAAGAGGACCAAACAAGCTTTATAAAGGGCTGCAGATCTTCCTACAACGTTAAGAATTTACTCAATATGATCCAAGAGTGTCAACAACAATCTGTCCAGGGATTATTGATCTCTTTAGATGAGAGAAGGCATTTGATTGGGTTGAGTGGCCGGATCTCTTCTGTACGTTAGAACGGTTTGGTCTTTACAAAGATATTATCAAGCGGGTGAGGGTCATTTACCGCTATCCTCTGGCTGGGTTCTCACTAATGGTGTGTCAATCAATAATATTAATATTTCTTTAATTTTACAAAGTTGGAGGCCATGCCTAAGGGAGGTCTTAGGGAAATACCTGATACTGAGGCAAATCCTGGTTTCCTTTTAAATGGTCACTGGGGTGCTTTCCCAATTTCAGTATATTCATTACATCTGTCTTTGACCATTTATTTAACGTGAACTCTGTCCATTTGGTTGACAGAATTAAATAAGACTTTCAAAGAAGGGAGGCATTTCCAATATCCTGGCTAGGTCGGATAGCTGTTATTAAAATGAATGTCCTTCCTCATTTCCTGCACCCCGTGCGAATGCTTTCTTTGATGTTTCCCAGACAGATATTTAGGAAACATAATGGCTGGTTTAGCTCTTTTATTTGACACCATAAGCGATTCTTTATCAAGCTAACAAAATTGCAACTGCCCCACACATTGTGGGGAATAGATCTCCCCGATTAAAAGCAATCAGTTAAGTTCTTCTATCGTCCTATGTTAGTGCCTGGGCCGCTGATGAATCGGCGTCAATACGGTTAGACATTGAGCCCTCTCAGACAAAGTGAACCCTTATTAGTCTGTTGTTCTTCGATAAAATGACAAATTTTATGGAGTATTGTCAAAAACGAATGATTATCAATACTGTTAAAACTTGAAGGACAATGTATCAGATCGAGGGCAATACAGCCAAAACCATGTTTCTTACCCCTTTAATTGGTATACAGCGCTGTCAACCCGGGATAATGGATTCCAGGTTTAAACTGTGGGCAGCAAGGGGGGTACCTTGTTTGGGTGATCTAGAATTAATATAATTCCTACTGTGTGGATACAAGCCCTTGGGCCCAGCAAGTCCACTTCAACCCTCTGAAGAGTAACCCACCCAGACCAATTCCCCGACCATCTTATATTTATCCTGACTAATGCCTGAACTTACAGATCCTGGAACACTATGAGTGATTAAGCAATAGCCAATTCATCTAACCTGCACATCTTTGTAACTGTGGGAGGAAACCTACGCAGACACAGTTGAGAGCATACTAACTCCACACAGCCAATCACCCAAGACTGGAACCAAACCCGTGACCCTGGTGAGGTGAGTCAGTATGCAAACCACTGAGCCATCACGTGTTACTTGAGGGAAAAACAATGATATCATTTGATCAAATAACTCGTAAGTATGGACTATCTAGTAGAGACTTCTTCTGTTTTGTTTTCCAGATTAGAGATTTGATTTTAAAAAGACGCACACGTTGAACAAACTCTTACAGATCCGATACAGAGAAGCGGGTGCTTATTGCTAAGGATACACTCTTTGTCAGTACCCTTTAGCATTTGTTGGAGAGTGTCCCCTCAGACAAGACTGTGCAGCTTCGTGACGTCTGTGTGGGAGAGTTGGGGGCGGGGTTTAGATCTCTTTGGAGACATGGGAGGATATTTGTGAAAATGCTCGAAGGATTTTGATCTGTAATAGGATCCATTCCATGCAGTTGAAAATTCTATCTGACATCAGATTTTCTCTCAATATTCAATGTGGGATTATCTTCAGCAGGTTCTAAATGCAGAATGACTACAGGCACAATTACTCATTGCATGTGGTCCTGCTGCAGGCTTTGTATATATTGGATCACTGTGTTAGGTGTGATAGAGTGGGTCTTGGGGACCGAATTGGAGATGGACCCGGTTTCTCTTTTCCTGTGCCTGCCAAGAGTATCTTACGCAGATGCACATTGGAAAAACATTATATCCTTACTTTCTGTGCTGGGAAAAAAATATCCTGCTGTGTTAGATGTCTGAAACCCCCAGGCCCTGTTGGGTGTTTGTAAGCTAGGCATGGAGAATATCCTTTTGGACTTTCTCACCAGTATGTTGAACCAAAAAATAAAGATTAACATAAGTCATAGAGTCATAGAGATGTACAGTATGGAAACATACCCTTCGATCCAACTCATCCATGCTGACCACATATCCCAAACCAATCTAGTCCCACCTGCCAGCACCCGACCCATAACACACCAAACCCTTTCTATTCATATACCCATCCATATGCTTTTTAAATGTTGCACTTTTACCAGCCTCCCCACTTCACCTGGCAGCTCATTCCATACACATGCCTCCCTTTGTGTGAAGTAGTTACTCCGTTGGTCTCTTTTATATCTTTCCCCTATGCCCTCCACTTCTGGACTCCCTGACACCAGGGAAAATACTTTACTCAATTACCCGATCCATGCCCCTTATAATTTTGAAAACCTCTATAATGTCACCCCTCAGCATCCAATGCTCCGGCGAAAACAGCCACAGCCTATTCAGCCTCTCTCTATAGCTCAAATCCTCCAACCCTGGCAACATCCTTGTAAATAATCTCTGAACCCTTTCAAGTTTCACAACATCTTTCGGATAGGAAGGAGACCAGAATTGCACACAATATTCCACAGTGGTCTAACCAATATCCTGTACAGCTGCAACATGATCTTTCAACTCCTGCAATCAATACTCTGACCAATAAAAGAAAGCATACCAAACGCCTTCTTCACTATCCTATCTACCTGAGACTCCACTTTCAAGGAGCTATGAAGCTGCACTCCATGGTCTCTTTGTTCAGCAACACTCCCTCGGACCTTACGATTAAGTGTATAAGTCCTGCTAAGATTTGCATTCCCAAAATACAGGACCTCGCATTTATCTGAATTAAAAGCCATCTGCCACTTCTCAGCCCATTGGCCCATCTAATCAAGATCCTATTGCAATCTGAGGTAACCCACTTCACTGTCCACTGTACCTCCAATTTTTGTGTCATCTGCAAACTTACTAACTGTACCTCTTATGCTCGCATCCAAATCATTCATGTCGATGACAAAAAGGAGTGAACCCAGCACCGATCCTTGAGGCTCTGCACTGGTCACAGGCCTCCAGTCTGTAAAACAACCCTCCACCACCACCCTCTGTCTTCGACCTTTGAGCCAGTTCTGTATCCAAATGGCTACTTCGCCCTGTATTCCATGAGATCTAACCTTGCTAATCAGTCTTCCATGGGGAACCTTGTCGAGTGCCTTACTGAAGTCCATATAAATCAAATCAAACCTCTGCCCTCGTCAATCCTCTTTGATACTTCGTCGAAAAAACTCCATCAAGTTTGTCAGACATGATTTCCCACGCACAACGCCATGTTGACTATCCCTAATCATTCCTTGCATTTCCAAATACATGCACATCCTGTTGGACACAAAATCCAGCGCCTTTTCAGGTGGAATGTTCCAGCTTCTGACAACAGTTTGTTCATTCAGAAACTGCTGATGTCCATGTTGACTCTGGGGTTACAAAGGTCTGAATTGAAAGATGAGGTGCTGTTCCTGAGCTCCCATTGAGATACACTGGAACAGTACAGGAGGCTGAGGGCTGTGCAGGTGTGAGCAGACAATGAAAATGACAGGGCTGCACTGTGAGGGCTACTTGTCTCAATGAGAGTGTTTTGGAGTTGGGTGTAAACAGAGAGGTGGGACAGGGAGAAGGTGAAGCTGAAACTCAGTTTTAGTTCAGGCTGTTCAGAAATTCACAGTCCCAATGGGAACAGCCAGTTTTTAAGTGACACCTGCGGAGTATTTGTTAACAGTTTTTAAAGTACTTTTCCTGAGGGCAGTTGAGAGTTTACCACATTGCTGTGGGTCTGGAATCATATGTTGGCCAGACCAGGTGAGGATGACCGTTTCCTTCCCGACAGGACATTAGTGAACCTGAAGGGTTTCTAACAATTGACAAGATGGTTTCATGGTCATCATTCGCCATTTCATTATAGATTGTATTGAATTCCGATACCACCATCAGCCATGTTGGGATTCTAACCCTAATCCTCGGAACAGTGTACATATCACTCATCTGGCAGGAATGCCATTAAGCCATTGCCTCCCTTCATAGCAATGTTTAAAAGAAAGTTCCATCATTCTACGAGAACAATTTGAGATAAAATACTGCAACGTCCATGTGTCAGCCTCTCCAAAAAGTCAATCAACAGAATTTTTTGGGGGGGCTAAATATTTCACTTTTTTTTGGGGGGGGGTGTTATTAAACAAAAATGAATCCAAATAAAAATCTTATGCCACGGACATGTAATTTCTGAAGCCGGAGGAGGATTACAGAGACAGGGAGGGATGTGGGGCCAGAGGGGGATTGTTGTCCAAACATCACTGTGGTGTACATGGACTGCAGCATTTC
>NW_025211453.1:18871-23198 GCF_004010195.1 Chiloscyllium plagiosum
CTCCAGTCTGAAAAACAACCCTCCACCACCACCCTCTGTCTTCTACCTTTGAGCCATTTCTATATCCAAATGGCTAGTTCTCCCTGTATTCCATGAGATCTAACCTTGTTCACCTGTCTACCATGAGGTACCTTGTCAAACCCCTTACTGAAGTCCATATAGCTCACGTCCACCACTCTGCCTTCATTAATCCTCTTTGTTATTTCTTTTAAAAACTCAATCAAGTTCGTAAGACATGCTTGCCCACACACAAAGCTATGCTGACTATCTCTAATCATCTTTACCTTTCCAAATACATGTAAATCCTGTCCCTCAGGATTCCCTCCAACAACCTACCCATCACCGATGACAGGCTCTCTGGTCTATAGTTCCCTGGCTTGTCTTTACCGCCCTTCTTAAACAGTGGCACCACGTTAGCCAACCTCCAGTCTTCCGGCACCTCACCTGTGACTATCGATGGTACAAATATCTCAGTAAGAGGCCCAGCAATCACTTCTCTAGCTCCCCACAGAGTTATAGGGTACACCTGGTCAGGTCCTGGGGATTTATCCACTCTTATGCGTTTTAAGGCATCCAGCACTTCCTCCTCTTTAATATGGGCATTTTGCAAGATGTCACCATCTATTTCCCCACATTCCCCACATTTTCCATATCCTTTTCCACAGTAAATACTGAGGCAAAATACTCGTTTAGTATCTCCCCCATCTCCTGCAGCTGCACACAAAGGCTGCCTTGCTGATCTTTGAGGGGCCCTATTCTCTCCCTAGTTACCCTTTTGCTCTTAATATATTTATGGAATCCCTTTGGATTCTCTTTAACCCTACTTGCCAAAGCTATCTCATGTCCCCTTTTTGCCCTCCTGATTTCCTTCTTAAGTAAACTCCTACTGCTTTTATACTCTTCTAAGGATTCACTCGATCTCTCCTGTCTATGCCTGACAAATGCTTCCTTCTTTTTCTTCACTGAAACCTCAATTTCTTTAGCCATCCAGCATTCCCTACACCTACCAGCCTTCCCTTTCACCCTAACAGGAATATATTGTCTCTGGACTCTCGTTATCTCATTTCTAAAGGCTTCCCATTTTCCAGCCGTCCTTTTACCTGCGCACAATCAGCTTTTGAAAGTTCTTGCCTAACACCACCAAAATTGGCCTTTCTCCAATTTAGAACTTCAGCTTTTAGATCTGCTCTATCTTTTTCCATCACTATTTTAATAGGATTATGCTTGCTGGCCCCAAAGTGCTCCTCCACTGACACTTCAGTCATCTGCCCTGCCTTATTTCCCAACAGTAGGTCCATTCACATACTGAATAAAAAGGTTTTTTTGTACATACTTAACAAACTCCTCTCCATCTAACCCCTTAACACTATGGCAGTCCCAGTCTAGTTTTGGAAAGTTAAAATCTCCTATCATAACCACCCTACTACTCTTACAGATAACTGAAATCTCCTTACAAATTTGTCTCAATTTCCCACTGCCTATTAGGGGGTCTATAATACAATCTCAATAAGGTGATCATCACTTTCTTATTTCTCAGTTCCACCTAAATAACTTCCCTGGATGTATTTCTGGGAATATCCTCCCTCAGCACAGCTGTAATGCTATCCCTTATCAAAAATGCCACTCCCCCTCCTCTCTTGCCTCCCTTTCTATCCTTCCTGTAGCATTTATATCCTGGAACATTAAGCTTCCCATTTGCTGGTACTTGGCCCATACCCTCTAAACTGTTCCTATTCATATACCCCCCCATCCAAATGCCTTTTCAATGTTGAGATTGTACCAGCGTCCACCCCTTCCTCTGGCAGCTCATTCCATACACGTACCATGCTCTGCATGAAAAAGTTGCCCCTTAGGTGCCTTTTACATCTTCCCCCTCTCACCCTGGACCTATGCCCTCTAGTTCTGGACTCCCTCACCCCAGGGAAAATACTTTGTCTATTTATCCTATCTGTGCCTCTCATGATATTATAAACCTCTATAAGGTCACCCCTCACCCTCTTAACTCTCGAGGGAAAGCAACCCCCTGCCTATTCAGCTTCTCCTTATAGCTCAAATCCTCCAACCCTAGCAACATCCTTATAAATCTTTTCTGAAACATTTCAAGTTTCACAACATCCTTTTAATAGGAAGGAGACCAGAACTGAACACAATATTCCAGAAGTGGCCGTACCAACGTCCTGTACAGCTGCAAAATGACCTAACTCCTGTACTCAATACTCTGACCAATTAAGGAAAGCATACCAAATGTCTTCTTCACTTCCTGTCTACCATGCAGCTCTACCTTCAAGTAACTATGAACCTGCACTCCAAGATCTCTTTGTTCAGCAACACTCCCTAGGATCTTACCATTAAGTGTATAGGTCCTGCTATGCAGCACCTTGCATTTATCTAAACTCCATCTGCCACTCCTCAGCCCACTGGCCCATCTGATCAAGATCCTGTTGTACTCTGAGGTAACCTTCTTCACGGACTACTATACCTCCAATTTTGGTATTATCTGTAAACTTACTACCTATAACTCTTATGCTTACATCCAAGTCATTTATATAAATGATGAAAAGTAGAGGACCCAGCACCGATCCTTGTGGCACTCCACTGGTCACAGGCCTCCAGTCTGAAAAACAACCCACCACCACCTCTGTCTTCTACCTTTGAGCCAGTTCTGTATCATAATAGCTGTTCTCCCTGTATTCCATGTGATCTAACCTTGGTAACCAGTCTCCAATGAGGAACCTTGTCAAACACCTTACTGAGTCCATACAGATCACGTCCACCACTCTGCTCGCATCAATCCTCTTAGTTACTTCTTCAAAAAACTCAGTCAAGGTAGAGGATTGGAAAAAAAACTGTGGATGTAAGAACTGCTCTTTTTCTGAGTTATTTTAGGTTTTGGAGGTGATTTTCTCAAATTCCAGGGACAGCAATTCTTGTTTTATTGCTGTTGCATTGTTTTGGAATTTTGGGGATAAAACAACAGCACTTTTAAAAGGAGGAAGACAGAAAAAAGGCAGTGAGCACATGGTCAGTGAGGGGGAAGAGAGAAACCTACACTGCTAACTGACACAGTAGTGCATTTGCACAGTTACCGTCTCTGCTGTTTGAGTTCATGTAACTCTGGACATCGAAGTGTGTCTAGGAAAAATTAACAAACAGCGACATTCACAGCTGACCTTGGAGGAACATGTGTGGGACAGCTCACAGCACAGGGACAGATAAGTGCATAGTTTTTATATGTAGCCTTGCTGTAAGACTGCAGCAGTGAGTAGAGTGGGTTCTTTTTTGATTATATGTTTTGTTAAGATTTGTCTCTTGATTAACTTTTAAAAGTATGAACCATAAGTACTAAGTTAGCCTGGAGCACTGCATTTTTTGAGCAATAAGACAGTGCTATTTCTGGGTCTGGAGATTGTGAAGGAGCAAGGTTGGCCTTTAGTAGAGTGATGTGCTCTTCCTGTGGAATGTGGGAGATTAGGGAGAGTTTCCATGTTACTGATGATTATGTCTGCAGGAAGTATCTTTTGTTACGAATCCTGTCAGATCGCATGGATCGTTTGGAGCGTGAGTAAGAGGCAATGAGGAATTTACAAGAGCTAGGGGCTGTGATGGAAGGCAGTTATAAACATGGAGAAAAGCTGCAGATACAGTCAGGTAGATGGGTTAACACAAGGAAAGGTAGGAGGAGTAGGCAGGAAGTGCAGCGGTCTCCTGTGGCTATCCCCATCTCAAACAAGTATGCTATTTTATAAAATTTAGGGAGTGGTGGAGTCTCAGGGGAATGTCGCACAAACAGGCTCTAATGTAACGAGGGGTACGTCAGGTTCCAAGTGATCAATTGTGTAAGGGGACTCTCTAGTCCGAGGTACAGACAGACGTTTCTGCGGTCAGCAGCGATAAAGCAGAATGGTGCGCTGCTTCCCTGGTGCCAGGATCAAGGATGTCTCTGAGAGAGGGTGCAGAATGTTGTCATGGGGGAGAGGGACTAGCAGGAGGTCATTGTACACACTAGAACCAACGACATAGGAAGGGAAAAGGATGAGATTCTGAAGTGACAATATAGAAAGTTAGGCAAGAATTTAGAAAGGAGGTCCTCGAGGGGAGTAATATCTGGATTATTTCCAGTGTTATGTTACAGAGGATGTGTGGAGGCTGGTACAAATACAACATTGAAAAGGCATCTGGAAGGGTATATGAATAGGAAGGGTTTGGAGGGATATGGGCAGGGTGCTGGCAGGTAGGACTAGATTGGGTTGGACAAGTTGGACCAAAGGGTCTGTTTCCATGCTGTACATCTCTATACTCTCGTCTCAGTTGCCTGCATTTGACCCAT
>NW_025211454.1:0-1234 GCF_004010195.1 Chiloscyllium plagiosum
CTACACCACCATTCATTATGATCATGGCTGATCATCCTCAATCAGTATCCTGTTCTTGCCTTATCTCCATAACCCTTGACTCCACTATCTTGACAGCTCTATCCAACTCTTTCTTAAACTAATCCAGAGACTGGGCCTCCACTGCCTTCTGGGGCAGAGCATTCCACACAGCCACCACTCTCTGGGTGAAGAAGTTTCTCCTCATCTCTGTCCTAAATGGTCTACCCCTTATTTTTAAGCTGTGTCCTCTGGGTGAGTCCCGAACCATCAGCGGAAACATGTTTCCTGCCTACAGAGTGTCCAATCCTTTAATAATCTTATACGTCTCAATCAGATCCCCTCTCAGTCTTCTAAACTCAAGGGTACACAAGCCGAGTCTCTCCAGTCTTTCAGCATAAGGTCGTCCCGCCATTCCAGGAATTGACCTCGTGAACCTATGCTGCACTCCCTCAATAGCCAGAATGTCTTTCCTCAAATTTGGAGACCAGAACTGCACACAATACTCCAGGTGTGGTCTCACCAGGGCCCTGTACAGCTGCAGAAGAACCTCTTTGCTTCTATACTCAATCCCTCTTGTAATGAAGGCCAGTATGCTATTAGCTTTCTTCACTACCTGCTGTACCTGCATGCTTGCCTTCATTGACTGGTGTACAAGAACACCCAGATCTCTTTGTACTGCCCCTTTACCTAACTTAACTTCATTTAGGTAGTAATCTGCCTTCCTGTTCTTGCCACCAAAGTGGATAACCATACATTTATCCACATTAAACTGCATCTGCCATGCATCTGTCCACTCACCTAACCTGTCCAGGTCACCCTGTAATCTCCTAACATCCTCCTCACATTTCACCCTGCCACACAGCTTTGTATCATCAGCAAATTTGCTAATGTTACTATTAATACCATCTTCTATATCATTTATATTGTAAAAAGCTGCGGTCCCAGCACTGGTCCCTGTGGTACCCCACTGGTCACCACCTGCCATTCCGAAAGGGAGCCGTTTATCACTACTCTTTGTATACTGTCAGCCAACCAATTTTCAATCCAAGTCAGTACTTAGCCCCCAATACCATGCGCCCTAATTTTGCTCACTAACCTCCTATGTGGGACTTTATCAAAGGCTTTCTGAAAGTCCAGGTACACTACATCCACTGGATCTCCCTTGTCCATCTTCAGAGTTACATCCTCAAAAAATTCCAGAACTCGCTGGTGGCTCCGCAGGTGGGAGGAGCGG
>NW_025211454.1:7238-23200 GCF_004010195.1 Chiloscyllium plagiosum
ATGAACTGGTTATAAAAACAGCAAAAGTTACTATGGTCAGCAGAGAGCCAAGTAATTTTTGTTGAGCACAATCCTAATAAATGAACAAGGGTTACCCACTCCTGAATTTACAAAATTCATATATAATGGGTTCATTCATATTGTAGGGTGGTGAATCAGGAATACAGAAACTAGTGCTGTGTTTTTCTGAGAAATTTAACCTGTATCAGACAAAGCCTTCTGCAATGAATTATTATTTGGTCTTCAATATTTTAAAGTCTAAACCCATCATAGCAGCAAAGAAATACTAAAATATACCATAAATGCGTGACTTTTACAGAAAACTTTAAGACTAAAAAAGCAAGATGATTTCAATGGAGATTATTAATTTAACCATTTAATCTGAAAGTTGTTCACATAGTTTGAAAAGATAATAGCTGACATTATTCTAAATGGGATTCTGTTGAAATACTTTAGGAATTTGGGAGGAAATTGACAAGACATTGGTTAAATCTTCACAAGGAGTAAGAGTGACAGAATGTAATTGTTTGTGGTTTCATGTAAATGTGTCATGTTCAGCTAGTGGTGAAATGTATTTAAAATTAGCTTTCTATCTGTTTAAGAGTGGAGACATGTATGGGACTGCTTTTGTTTCATTTTGGACTATAAGTTGGAATGCAAGCTGGATATTGCTATATAGGTAAAATGCCAGTAGAATTTTGTTGAAAGAAACAGGTCGTGCACATTTTTAGCTGTTCAAGACTATTTTTCGAAGCTGTGAGGGAGATCATTCCATTATTGAGACATACAACACCAGGAGTTTTTGAGTTGGGTAATAACTGCCTGGTGACAGCCCAAGGATTGGTTGAGCTGCAATTTGCAAAAGGACCATGCAGTCAGAAACATCGAGTCTGTAAACAGAGCACTCTCTCTCTCTTTCTCTATGTTGGTGATTAAAAAAAAAACAGAAACTTAAAGAACGGATTTTAAAATTAATCTATCTGATCAACTACTGCTTTAAAGAACATTTATCAATAGAAAACAGTGTGTCATCATTACTAAAACCAAAATTACTGTAAGAAATAACTTTCCAACTTCTGGTCAGGTTTTTTAATCTTCAGAACTTTACTTTTCCAGACTCTATTTTTCTACCCACAATATGTGTCAATCTATTTATTTTCATTTGCCTTATTTGTGAATAAATGTGAGTATGCTTGGAGTTTTAAGAGGCTATAGTTTAAGTTGCATTGTAGCAGAATAATGTTTTTCTTCTCTATTATTCATTGAAGAATAAGTTGTTTTTTTGTAATGAATAGAGTTATTTCCTGTTAATGAAGAAACCTGATGTGAAGTGTTTTTGTCTTGAATAAAAGTCCCATCAGGAAAATTGATCATCTTCATGGTTTACTTGGTAATTTACACATTTGTGATGGCTTGTGAAATAGTGGGGCTTTATTACTGTTGCATTATTTCCAATTAAATCAGAACAGATTCAACAATAGAGGTGAGAAAGTGTACAGCATTATTAGAAATTAGATAGATTTAATTCAAACTAAATTTCTCAAATGGTATTTTGATGACAGATTTGGAGAATGGGCTAGTTAGCTGATAATATCAATGACTGTGTTCAAATGCTTTGGGAACTTGATGTATCTGTGATGATTTCAGGATTCCTCAGGTTCATTTTCACAGCCATGAAGCTTCGGCTAAGTACTGCAATAAAATAGGGTAGACGGTCTCAAGGTTTTTGTATTTGTTGCTGTGACACACGATCTCCACCCCGTACTGACTGAACCGGAGCTTGTGGTGTTGACTGGACAAGCTGAGGAAGATGATGGTGTAGAGGGCAAACTCAAACACTGGGCTCACCCCCATAAAGCAGCTGCACTGAGGCTTAACCCCATTCTTCCAGTAGAAATGCAACGTGATCAGATGCTTTTTCTCATCCGGCTGTGAGAAGGGTAAAACAAGCCAAAACAAACAGGGAGAGTGTTAGTGCCTAATCGCCTCGAATGATCTACTGCAATCCCTCCACTAAATCCACAAAGTCCTCAATTAAACCCTGAATCCCTCCAGTCCCCTATGGTTAGTTCAGTTGGCTGAATGGCTGGTCTGTGATGCAGAATGACGCCAACAGCACAGGTTCATTTGCCGCACCAGCTGAGATTACCATGACAGCCCTTGCTTCACAACTTTACTCTTCTCTAGGGACATGGTAACTTCCAGGTGAAACTCAACATCAGTCATATCTCTCTAATTAGAGAGTGGGACTATGGGGACTTTGCCTTTTATTATTTATACAGTAATAAAGCCATGTCGAATTTCTAGATTAGAACTGGTGTAACTTACTTGTGGATATCATTATTCCATACATAACTGTACACCTCACCTAGTTACTTTGTTTATTTTCAGTCTGTAACTCACAACAGGAGTTTATTAAATTTTATATAAAGTTCCCCTGAGCCACTCAATTGATTACAATCACCACTGCTCCTTACTCATCCTAAGAATATATTGCCTGAACCTTTCGATTAAATTCCTGCGTCTGACGTATTCCTGAGTCTCTGTTATTCCATCAGTACACCATTCAACCAACATCCACCATCCCATAGCCCTGAATACATGCAGTCTGTAACTCACTTGCAGGTACTTGGTGTTTTATGTGAACTCCTTGATTAGACTTTGTCTGTACCTCAGCATCCTCTCTGACCTGTGCAATGCTCACCTTGAGCTGGTTATCTTGCATTGTGTATCCTCTTAATCCACATGACCCAGCTTTTCCTGAAGGTAGAACTGAATCCAATTGTGGAATCCAATAACTGTTCGTCCACCTCGTGTTTCACCAACAAATACATGCTCAAAACCTGATGAATCGGGGCTGGAGGGAGAAAAGTAGGATGAAGAGAAAATTAGCACAGGTAATCCAGTTGTTTCCCAATTTCCAATTCTGGGGAAAACATTGACTGTCCCTGGGGTACAGTTCCTTACACACTGTCTCTCACTGGGGCATAGTTCCTTGCACACTGACTCTCACTGGGGTACAGTCCCACACACACTGACTCTCACTGGGGTAAAGTTCCACACATTCTGATTCTCACTGGGGTACAGTCCCACACACACTGACCCTCACTGGGGTACAGTTCCGCACAATTCTGATTCTGACTGGGATACAGTTCCACACACACTGACTCTCACTGGGGTACAGTTCCACACAATTCTGATTCTTACTGGGGTACAGTTCTACAGTGTTTCTCACCGGCTAACAATCCCACAGATACTGTGTCTTACAGGTGTGCAGTTTCACAAACAATGTCTCTCATTGACTGCAGTCTTACACACTAATTCTTCATGGGGTATGTTGCCTGAAGAGCTCACACCCATTGGGATACATTTCCACAGAAACTGACTCTTATTGAAATACACTACTACAGGCTCTGACTCTCACTGTGCGTAGTTGCATAGGCATTAACTGTCACTAGGACCAGCATTCATTCTCATCTTTGGTCAGTCTGACATTGCCTTCATGATATTGTTATGGGGATAAGTGGAAGTTTGTACTTTACACCTGCAGAGATTTGCACACATATCTATTTCCGGTATGAAACCACATACATTCATATCTAGACCACACACACAGACACACACACAAAATTACGTAACCAGACCACACTCAAACTGCTAGACAAACACACATTCGCATCCACACCATACAATACTCGCACACACATACGCACACACAGACACACACACACACAGACAGACAAACATAATACTTACTGACTGGAACCTTTGGGAGCATACAGGCAGAACCACTTGTCATACAATTGCTGTTTGAATTATTCTTTGTTCTCTTTTGCCTTCCCCTTCTTGACTAAGTACCTGTGTGCAATCTCAGAAGAAAAAACAAAACATTATAGGAGATGGAAAAGACCAAAGATCACAAAGTCCAACATTCGGTAACATTTTAAACCAGTTACCACCTTGTCATTTGTTTCAAGCCAACTAACACACAGTTCACCTGTAACCATAAAGCTGACTGTCTGACAGTGTGCACTGTCACGTTACCTGCAGCACTGGGGTTTCCATGACAACATCCAGAAAGCTGCGAATCTCTTGCTCCTTCTCTGGGGTGATGGTCTCTGGTTCTCTTGTGTCAGCTTCATAATTATCCAGCAGGGAAATGAAAGCTGAAAAAGATCATAAAATTGTCTCTGATGTAATCAGTTTTGTGTGTAAACCAGAGAAGGCCAAATAGAGGTGATTTGTTCACGGAGAGTGACACTCAGTTTGAAAGGAAGAGGAAGGAGGAGGACAGGCCAAAGCACTCACAGTGGATCAGAAGGTGGAGTGATGGGGCTATAGTGAGAGTCACATAAATCATGACTCTCTGATCACATGATACTGATGAGAAGACACCCATCTAGCGCAAACATGTGAAGAAGGAGGGCTTAGACATTATAATATAGAGCAGTTTTTGATAACTTGCTGTGTACAAATGTAAGTAAAGGTATGTACAGTACCTAAGGAGTTGAACATTCTTACATAGAGATAAGGAGCAAGCAGATTCCCAGAAAGTGTATGTGCAGCTGCACACAACTGAGATATAACAGACTTGTACCTCAATGTACAGGTTGGCTTAAAGATAACGCCTGGTGGCATCTGGGGAAGAACGGCTTCAGAGCTAGGAGCTGAAGTTAAAACAGAGACTAAAGGGCACAGCTGGAAAGAGAGCACCCCAGAGCTGAGCAAAGCTTGAGGATTTTGAGAATAAACACTGGAAAGGCTGAAGATTCCAAAGGCAAGGAAAAGGAAAACTTCAAAATCTAACCACAAAGCAGTGATGCTCTAAAGAAAGACCCCAAATCAGAACACTTCAACAATAAGAAGGAAATACCCAAATCAATTGGACACAATAATCTGCTGGGATGGCACTCTGGTGACAATCTTTCCTTTAGCTCAGCCCTGTGATGATATGGATGGCCCACGGTGAGGCCAAATGTGGGAACTCTGGAAGCAACACCCTCAATGCTACAGAGAAGGGCTTCAGGCTTATACAAGAGGGAAGAACTTCATCACCTCCGCTCATTTTTACATGCTGTATATTCAATAGCTGATGCTATTCCAGTTTGACAGCGTGCAAGGAGGTACTACCAAGGATAATGCATTGATTAATTCTTCTGATGCTTATTTTAACCACAAAAGAAAGTTTACTGATCAAAAAGACAAGAATTAACCAGCTATCTCAGCATTTAGGAAAATCAATAAAAAGCTTTGTGATGAATTGATATCGTCTATGTGGGAATGGATCTTTGAGGGATGAATTAATTAGGGACTGTATAGTAGCCAGGGTCAGGGATGAGAAGTTATCTGACTTTCTTCAATCCAAGAAGTATTTGACACTGGTCGCCCTGGTCTAGGAAGGATATTATCAAGCTGGAGAGCGTACAGAAAAGATTTACCAGGATGGTGCTGGGAATGAAAATTTTGAGTTATAGGCCGAGGCTGAATAGACTGGGACTTTTTTCACTGGAGCATAGGAGGTTAAATGGTGACCTTATAGAGATTTATAAGATCAAGAGGAGTATAGATAAGGTCAATGACAGGTGTCTTTCTCTTATGGTGGGGGATTTCAAGACCGGGGGCATATTTTTAAGGTGAGAAGGGAGAGACTATAAAAGGACACGAGAGGCAACTGTTTTACACAGACAGTGATTCATGTGTGGAATGAATTTCCAGAGGAAATGGCGCATGTGGATACAGTGACAACATTTCAAAGACATTTTGATAAGTACATGGATAAGGAATGTCTGGAAGGATATGGGCCCAAGTGCAGGCAGATGGGACTACTTTAGTTTGGGAACATGTTCGGCATGGGCTGGTTGTGTCTGTGCTGTGTCACTTCCATGACTCTGTGACGCTGGAACAGACAGTCTAATTTGCAATGCACGCAGAAATCAGAGGCCAACATCAGTCAGTTCTGTGAGGAAACATCAGGGATTTTTCTGACTGTAGACTGTATGATGGTGTTGCCACCATCCAAAAAGCACAGCAAAACACCAAGAGAGCAGGAAGCAACATCATCAACTGATTAGGTTTTTAAAAAGTGGAAACAGAATCACATGTGCAACGAAAGTCCTGCAGGGGGAGCTGAGTACTGTCAGTGTGATCACTTGTATTATCACATGTTCAAAAATACTGCAAGTTAATAGCAAGTTAACAGCACCTTCATCAGCTCACAGACAAAGAAAAGGTCCTTAAAAGGGAAATTTGCAAAGAAACTGAAATCATGCAACAAGGGAAAAATAAGAGCAGTTAAAATGCAGGACAAAAGATGCAGACATCATTTCATGGGAAGGTCAGGGTCAAATCAGATTCTTGCCTAACAACATCAAGGTAAAGGGCTTTGAAACATAATTTAATCTCAAACACAAGAACACTCATTTCAAGTCTGGCACGCAGCTTGCCGTGATTGAAATCTGTGACAGTCAAAGCACCACACAAGAACGATAAAAAGCAGAAGAAAAATATCTCTACAACTTTTAAAAAAAAACGGATACCCAATAAACACACTCTGTCAATTCCTCAAAAACAAACCCAAACAAGCAGACACAACACGATCAAAGACTATAGTCACATTACCTTACATCAAAGACATATCAGAAATTTCCAGACTACTCAGGCCCCTTGGTATCACAGTGCCCACAAACCTACCAACACATCTAAACAGCGACTAATGAACCTAAAGGATCCATTAGATACCTTCAGCAAAACTAACCTCACTTACAAATACCATGCAAGAACTGTTAAAAAAAACTACATTGGACAAACTAGCAGGAAACTTGCCACCAGGATATATGATTACCAACTGGCCACCTGAAAACACGACCCACTATCACTAGACAAAGAAGGACACCACTTTGACCGGGACAACACACACATCCTAGGACAGGTGAAACAAATACACATACGAGAATTCTTAGAGGCATGGCACTCTAACCAGAACTCCATCAATAAATACATCAACTTTTTCAACCTTCTGTTGAAAAATAAAACCGGAAATGACGTCACCCACCTTAAGAAACCAAGATCTATAAATCGAGAGGCTGGACATACCACCAGCGGGACATATCACTGGAGACACTCACTGATGATGTTACCTAGTTATGGTGGCAAAACGTCTGAAAAAACAAACCTTCAAACTCAGTGAGCTAACTTACATACTTAGTCAAAGCAGTGACATAAAACTCCAACATCCAGGATGCACAGATCTTCAAGTGCATGGATAACTTATTTTAATGTTAGTCACAGAGGACAAGATATCAGTGAAGCATGAGATACAATGAGGAATCAGAATGCCTCATTGGTGAGGAGGAACGTGTGTATCTGTCTAGATCTCCTACAAAGAGGAACGACAATGCACCAGAATGCAGATGGGGAAAAAAATTCAGGAAGAATTTCCAAAGCTGTTCAAAAATTCAGGAAACTTGAAGCAGGAGCAGCGCATTACTCCAGAAGAAGCTGCTAAACACACGTTCTTATACACTCAAGGAAAATGTACCATCGTATCATGGGAAGAATATCATTTCAGAAAGTGCACAAACATGTGAACTAGAAGCAGAAGTAGATCATTCGGCCCCTGATTCCTGTTTCATGATTCAAAAAGCTCGTGGCTGATCTGACTGTGTTACAGATTTACATTTCCATCCTCTCCCAAAGTGAACAGCCTTTCCTTTCCCGGCCTGGAAAAAAAAACACTTCTACCTTTAAAATATAACCTGGTTCCATCTGCTTCTAAAACAGAGAGTTTCAAAATTGTACAACTCTCTGAAAGAAAATAATTCTCCTCATCTCAGTCCTAAAAGAGCGAGCCCTAATTTTAAAACAGGGTCCTCTAGTTGTGGACTTTCCCACAAGAAGAAACATCATTTCCCCATCCAGCTTTCTCTCTCTCTCTATGACCTAGTCAAGACTATTCAAGATCACATACAGTTCAATCAAATCACCCCTCACTCCTCTAAACTCCAGGGTAAACAAGTTCAGTCTGTCCAATCTATCCGAATAAGACGACTGAATTATTCCAGGTCTCAACCTTACAAACCTCCTCTGAACACATTTCTTCTTTATGAAAGCAGGCCAGACCTCATACAATATTTGAGATGTGATTTTGCCAGTGCCCTGTATAACTGAAGCATAACATCCTTACTTTTAAGTTCAGTTCTTCTCACAATAAAACATAGCATTCCATTAGCCTTCCTGATTGCATGCCACATGTACATACTAATGTTTTATGACTGAGGCAGTTGAACACCATGATCCCTATCCACTTCAAACTTTCACGGTCATTCTCTCTGCTCTGCTTTTTTCATTCTTCTTACCCAAGTGAACAACTTCCTATTTTCCCACTTTATATACCAACTGTCAGATTTTGCTCATTCAATCAACCTATCTACTGTATATCTGTCTGCCATTTCCTTCTGTATTCTTCACAATACTTTCCTTACTCTCTTGATGTTATCAGCAAATTTAGTGCTCATGCCTTCACTCCCCTCATCTAACTCATTGATGTAAATTGTAAAAAGTTGGTTCCAGCACAGACTCCTGTGGGTCTACACTCATTACATCCTGCCAAACAGACAGGCACCTATTTATGTCAAGAGTGTGGTGCTGGAAAAGCACAGCAGGTCAGACAGCATCCAAGGAGCAGGAGAATCTACGTTTCGGGAAAAAGCCTTTCATCAGGATTCCTGATGAAGTGCTTTTGCCCGAAATATTGATTCTCCAGTTCCTCAGATGCTGCCTGACCTGCTGTGCTTTTCCAGCACCACACTCTCAACTCTAATCTCTAGCAACTGCAATCCTCACTTTTGCCCAGGCACCTATTTATGCCTACCCATTTTTTTTGCCCGCCAACTAATCTTCTATCCATGCAATTATGTTACTCCCTACACAATGAGAATTCATTTTCTTCAATATCATGGGGAGGTTTGAAGTTTCTTTCACTGTAAAGACTGGTACAAAATATCGATTTAACTACTTGCCCTTGTTCCCCATAATTGCCTCCCCAGATTAATTTTCTAAAGGGTCTATATTCACTTTGACTTCTCTCTTTCTTTTTATATATCTAAAGAAGCTCTGTTGTCAGTGTTGATAATCCTTGCCCTTGTAGTTTATTTTCTCTTTCTTTTTTTTTTGAGTCACCTATGTTGAATTCGGAATTTATTCCAGTTTTCACAGCTATCACTGACATTTACCTCCTCATATGCTTTACCCTTCATCTCAATGATCTCCAAAACCTTCCTGGTTACCCACGATTGGTTTATCTCTCTTTTAGAATCTTCCCTCCTTTCTGGGATGTATTGTTCCTGAGAGTCACAATATACATCCCTAAGTGCCTGCTGCTGCCTGCTTCTTCGCATTCTTGCTAATCTATCCTCATTTCTTTGTAATTCCCTTTATTTAAGTTAAACATAGTTGTTTCTGACAAATGTTTCTCACTCTGATTACTACATTCTATCATATTACCATTACTACTTCTGAGGTGATCATTTACTCTGAGGTCATTTACTAAATTTGCTCATGTCCCATTACCAGATCCAAGGTAGCCTGCTCCCTGATTGGCTCTATAACACATTGCCCTCAGAGACTATCCCCCACGCACTTTATGAATTCCTAGGAGACATTACTGTGGATCCAAGGAAGACAAAAGGTACTAAACACCTCCAGCACCAAAGTATGTAAATAATGTGCAATACTTTTTAGGCTTGATGAATTCAGCAAGAAAGTTTACCTCCAACAGACCCGTTTCACTCAAAACATAACAGAGCTTTTGAAAAAGTTCAGCAGTGGTATTAGCATCAGGAACAGTCTGCAGCTTTTGAAAAGATGTTTAAAAAATGAGAACATAAGAAATAGGAGCAGGAATAGCCCATTCTGCCCCTCAAGCCTGTCCCACCATTCTATAAGATCATGGTTGATCCGTCCAATGCTTCAACTCCTCTTTTTTGCCAGTCCCTCATAGTTCTCAACTCCCTGATAATTTCGAAACCTGTCTACCTCCTCTTTATATACTTGCAATGATATAACTTCCACAACTCTCGAAGGTACAGAATTTCAGATATTCACTACTGTCTCAGAGAAGAAATTCCTTTTCGTTCAGTATTAAGTGGGTGTCCCATCATTCCATAACTGTGTTCTCTAGTCTGAGATTCCCCGACTAGTGGAAACATTTTTTCTTTCAACCATCCATCCTATTAAAGCTACTTCAGAATCTTGTATGTTTCAATAAGGTGACCCAGGATAATTTCTGCTGATGTTTCAGCACATTGCCATCCAGGCCACAGATATCATAGCCACAGATGTATCATCCACAGGATCAGAAACGGTACTTAGTCAAGTGCAATCTGGCAGAGCATGAAATGCTGAATGCTATGATGAGAATTTTGACAGAGTCTGATCAGAGGTATGCAATAGTGAAGAAGGAAGCATTAGCAAATACTTGGGGGGGAGAGAAAGATTTGTAGACTGACAATTTCAGGTCACAATGAATTACAAGTCTTTAGTGAGATTAAAAGAAATCTCAAAACTGTCCCTACATACAAACATTTAAGTTCAGGCTGATGAGATACAATTGTGGTATTCGTGTATGCTCCAGACAAGGTGCAAGTAACAGCAATACACACTTGAGGGCAGCAGTGCATTGAGCAGAAAAAGATCTTGTTCGTATAGGAGAAGTAGAGTCTTGGTCTACAGCTGTAACACTTGACAGGCAACTGAGAGCAAGTTCATGCAGCTTAAAAACCTGGCCAGGACTGCACAAAAGTCAGACAACGCCGTCAGCAAGGTGGTCGAAATATAGTCCAACACCGTCAGCAAGGTGGTCGAAATATAGTCCAACGCTCTCAGCAAGGTGGTCGAAATATAGTCCAACACTCTTAGCAAGGTGGTCGAAATATAGTCCAACGCCGTCAGCAAGGTGGTCGAAATATAGTCCAACGCTCTCAGCAAGGTGGTCAAAATATAGTCCAACGCCGTCAGCAAGGTGGTCGAAATATAGTCCAACGCTGTCAGCAAGGTGGTCGAAATATAGTCCAACGCTCTCAGCAAGGTGGTCAAAATATAGTCCAACGCCGTCAGCAAGGTGGTCGAAATATAGTCCAACGCTGTCAGCAAGGTGGTCAAAATATAGTTCAGCAGAACAACTGATGAAAAGATACACAAGTGAAAATAATTCTTGACAACTGTGGAAAATGTATTCGTTTACTGCAACCATTGAGGGTAGCAGGAAAGTAATTACAAAGATAAATGGTACAGAAACTGTATGGTACTCCTAGGTAACATAAAGTGCAAAACCAAAATACAACAATCAGCAGTGGCCAGGCATGTTAAAACATATGAAATAAAGATATGAAATTGGAGCAGAAGTTGACCATTCTGCTTATAGAGCCTATTTCATGGTTGATTTATCTATGTTTTGAATTCCACATTCCTTTTAAACCTCAATAATGCTGAATTCCCCTTTCTCACAAGAATCTGTCCAACTAAACCATAAAACTAGTCTTAAAAATAATAATTAATGATTCTCAATTACCTTAAAAATAACTTCACCTTCTGAGGTAGGGAGTAAAAACATTCTCCACATCTCTGTCCTGAAAAGGCACCCTAATTTAAAAACAGTGTCCCCTCTTTGGTTCTGAGCTGACCCACAAAAAGAAACACCCTTTCCAAATCCACAATGTCAAAACTATTCAACTAGCACCTTATTCATCTAAACTCCTGTGGAAACAAGCCTAGCCTATGTGAGCTTTTCTCAAAAACAACCAGCTCTTTCCAGATATCAATCTAGTAAACTTCCTTCAAGTCATCTCCAACATATTTACATAAGGAGACCAAAACTACAAAAAGACATGCCAACTATGGGCCACAAACAGACAACAGCCAATGATTTCACTTAGGAAGGTGCACAGGAAGGGTAGCAATGGATTCGTTTGACTTTACAAAGAAGGGGTATTTTGTTTCAGTCAACAAGATTTGAAGATGCATTGAGGCATCAATAGTTAATTCAACCACAACTGATTTCATGAGCAAGCACTGAAAAGGATCTTTACAAAACACATTTCCCAGGAAATATTGGTATGAGATAATGGACTTCAGTTTATGAAGGCATATCCAGAGGAGGGAGTTAGGTAGGCATCACCCACGTGACAAATTGTCCAAACCATCTTCATCAAACAGAGAGTCAGGAAGACTGGTGAAGACTCTGAGGTCAGATAAGAAGACCAAAAGACATGATTAGATTTGCGACAGTATGGTAACAGGCCCAACCAACCCTTTGAAGATTAACCCACCCAGACCCATTTCCCTCTGACTAATGCAATTTAACTTGGCCAATTCACCTGGCTTGTAGGAGGAAACCGGCATATCCAGAGGAAACCCACACAGAGAGAATGTGCAAACTCCACACAGACAGTCACCTGAGGCTGGAATCGAACCTGGAATCCTGGTGCTGTGAGGCAGCAGTGCTAACCACTGTGCCACCATGCCACCCTTGGAAGCAGAAAACCACAGCAAAAAGCAATAGAGGTGCTCCAACTCTCAGCACAGGGTGAAAACTCTGTCTGCCTTAAAGCTAGGGCACAACATCTGGTTAAGAAAAAGGAAATTTGAAGCTACCATCTTCAGACAAACAGAATACCTGAGATCTTATATTGTCAGAACGTCTGAAGGGACATTCAGGAGAAACTGGAGAGCATTGATTTACTCAAGGTAAGCAGTGAACCCAAGTACATCAGTCAGAGATGTGGGACAGCTGTACTTATGCAACACCAGTGTGCAGTGCAGTTCAAAGAAAAATTGGTGTGTGGTTTGGAGAGGAACTGCAGGTTCTGTGGTCCAATGTTTCTGCTGCCTTAGATTTTCCAGATGGTAGAAATCATAAATTTTGAAGGTCCTGTCAAAGAGGCCTGTGAGAATTCTACAGAGCTTCTTGTATGTGGTATATACTCCTTGCACTACGTTGGTGGGAGAGGGAATGTTGAAGATGTTAGATAAGCAGCTAATCAAGCTGATATTTTGTCCTGGATGTTGTCAAGCTCATTGGGCATTGTTGGAACTGCTTCCGTTCAGGCAAGTGGGGAATATCCCATCACTCCTGACTCGTGCCGGGTAGAAGGTGGACAGGCTTTAGGGAGACAAGAAGTGAGCTACTCACCACAGAATTCCTAGTCTCTGGATTGCTCTTGTCATCACCTTCTTTGCATAAAGTAAAAAGCAAAGTGCTGGGAAAACTCAGCAGGTCTGGAGGTAGCTGTGGAGAAAGACACAAAGTTAACATTTCAAGTCTTCTTTGGAACTTCAGAAACAGTTGAAGAAGATGGTTGGGCCTAGGAGATAAGCCTGAGAGCTTCCCCTAACAGCGCCAGAGACCTGGATTCAATTCCCGCCTCAGGCGACCAACTGTGTGGAGTTTGCACATTCTCCCTGTGTCTGCGTGGGTTTCCTCCGGGTGCTCCGGTTTCCTCCCACAGTCCAAAAAAAAATGTGCAGGTTAGATGAATTGGCCATGCTAAATTGCCTGTAGTGTTAGGTGCAGGGGTAAATGTAGGGGAATGGGTCTGGGTGGGTGCGCTTTGGCGGGTCGGTGTGGACTTGTTGGGCCGAAGGGCCTGTTTCCACACTGTAAGCAATCTAATCTAATCTAATCTAATTCTAATTGACTCTATTTGTGCTAAGGCTCCTTGATGGCACACTCAGTCATGTGCTACATTACTGTCAATAATAATCACTCTCATCTCGCCTCAAGTTCAACCTTTCTGTCCAAATCTGGACCAAGGATGTGAAACATGTTTTCCTCGTGGAAACTAATCTTCACATCAGCGAACAGAATATTGTTGAGTAAGTGTCACTTGATATCACAGTCAATGAAGCCTTTCATCACTTGGCTATTGAGGGAGTAGACTGATGGTAACTGGTGGTTTGGATTTATATACAGGACATACTGGGACAATTTTCCACAGATGTCAGTGTTGTAGCTGTACTGGAACAACTTGGCCAGGGATGTGGCAGGTTCTGGAGCACAGGCTTTCAGTACTATTGCTGGTATGCTATCAGGGACCTTTGCTTTTGCAATATCCAGTGTCTCCAGGCACTTCGTGATATCACGTAGAGTGAATCAAGTTGTCTGAAAACTGGCATCTGTAATGCTAGGGAGAACAGAAGAAGGCCAAGGTGGATCATCCACTTGGGGGGCTTGCTTAGCTGTGAAATGGTCACTCCAACTGATATTATCATGGATGGATATTGTGACAGGTAAATCAGTGAAACCGAGGACAAGTAACATTTCCTTCTTATTGGTTCCTTCACTCGCTGCCGCAGTCCTATCTAGCAGCAATGTTTTTTAGGACTTGAGCAGCTCAGTCAGTAGTGTGGTGATACTGCTCCTTTAACAAAGTTATTCTGTCCTTGTTTTTTCCTTGACTGGGGTAGTAAAGGCAGAGGTTCCAATATATCTGGAAATATCTACTTGAAAAGACTTCTAAGTTTTGTTTTGAAACACTTATGCAATGAGAGGAGAGTGGACAGTTCTCCCAGTTCAGAGTTTTCTCTAGTTTTGAGTTAGTTTTTGGCTGGGGACCCAAAGAAACAGCTCCATGCTGACCCTCTCTCTATCTGCAATCTCTCTCCTGTGTTTGAATTTGCCTGTTTGCCAACCGGGGAGGGGGGGAGGTTATGGGATTGAGGGGGGTGTTATGGGATGGTACTGGAATTCAGAACTGCATTTTTGTGTCAGTTGCGTTTTCAAATAGTTATCCTTTCCTAAATTTGGTTTTCTTTTGTTCATGTGTGAATAAATTCTGTTTTGTCTAAAGCCAAGTGGTTTGACCAACTGCATCACTTCAGGAATATTCACCTGCACCTGCTTAAAACAACTGGAAAAGTTCGGATCTGGGCTATCTTCTTACAATGCTTTGGTGGGTGTGTGGCCTGGTCCATAACAGTATTGGTATCATCAAGCCTCTACTGCTGATGGACATTGACATCCCCATTCCAGAGTAGATTCTCTACTTACTGCCAGCCTCAGTACAACTTCAACATGGAGGAGTAGTGATTCATCAGTCACGAGGGAGGATGGCAGGTAATCATCTGTTGGAGGTCTCTTTGCCCGGCTTGACATGATGCCAGTTTAGACAAAAGCTTCCAGATGTTGGAAAGGAGAGCTGGGTTTGACATTGCTGTTTCTAGTGCCTAACTCGATATCAGTGCTCCATCTGGTTATTGATCTTTCAGCCTTTCTAACAGTTTGATATGAATGGGTTGTTGGGCCTTTTCACAGAGCAGTTCGGACTCAGTCGCATTTCTTTGGAGCCAGAGGCCAGAGCTGATAAAAATGTTAAATTTCCTTCTGTAAGGGCATTAGCCAACCAAAGGGAGAGAGTGTGAGAGGGGGAGGAAGGAGAGTGTGTGAGAGGGGGTAGAAAGGAGAGAGTGTGAGAGGGGGAGGAAGGAGAGTGTGTGAGAGGGGAGGAAGGAAAGAGTGTGAGAGGGGGAGGAAGGAGAGAGTATGAGGGGGGGAGGAAGGAGAGATTAGTTTGAACATAGGAAATATAAGGAAAGAATATTCAAAGACCTGACCATTGTTAGTGATGTTCAGAGTTGGAAGAAACTATAAACAGGTTCAGGAAAAGAGAAGAATGTGATTAGATTAAAGTTAAAATTCAGACAACACCACATTATAATCCAACAGGTTTATTTGGAAGTACTAGCTTTTGGAGCACTGCCCTTTCATCAGGTAACTTGGCAAGTTGTATCACAAACAGTTTGGAGTCCAGACACAGCTGAAGGGCCAGGCAAAAAGCATTTTTTTGCTGTTGTGTACATTGACAATGTATTTACTGCACCTTTTCCAATCTTCTTGGATCAGGAAGAAAACCCGCTGATTGGAACTAAGTGCTAGTGATGGATAATTCCTAATTAACGTTGTGATTTGA
>NW_025211455.1:0-5991 GCF_004010195.1 Chiloscyllium plagiosum
TTGGACTTTGCGATTTTTGGGACTTTTTGTATATCAGATTGAAGTTCAGGTTGCAGTTTGCGCCCTGCGCTGGTAGGTTTGTGACCAGCTGGTTCTTTACCACACGGCTTAACATAATCAGTGAGCCTCTGTTGAAGCACTGTCTTCTGTCCTGCTTTTTCTTTACGTGTCTTGGTCTGTTAAAGTGGGTTATATCATTTCCGGTTCTTTCCGAAGATGTTGGTAAATAGGATTACTACAGATGTGCTTATTGATGGAGTTTCGGTTTGAATGCCAGGGATCGCAGAATTCACGTGTGTGTTTACATTTGGCTGTCCGAGGATGGATGTGATATTGATGTCGTGTATTTCTTTATCCGTGTGTTAAGATACTAGTTACAGATGATCATGTCTTTTAATGACTAGTAGGTGTTTGTGTATCCAGGAGGCTAGATTTCTTCTGGCTGTAGGGTGTAGTGTTTGATGTAGCCCTTGTAGGGTATTTTGTATATGACATTCGAATTAGGGTTTGGTCGTAAAGTGTCCTTTAGGTTCATCAGTAGCAGTTTGATTCCATTGGTAGATTTGTGGGCTACCAACACTGAATCGGACAAACAAGCAGGAAAATAGCCATCAGTATAAACGAACACCAACTAGGTGTCAACATTCATGACCAGCTATCACAACGATCCTGACACACAGACGAAGAAGGACACCACTTTGATTGTGACAGCACATCTATTTTCGGACAGACGAAACAAAGACAGGCACGGGAATTCCTAAAGGCCTGGCATTCAAACAGGAACTCCACCAATAAACACATCGATGTCGACCCCATTTTCCAACCTCTGAGAAAAAAGAAACAATAGTTATGTCACCCACCTAACAGACCAAGAAAATAAACAGAAATTGGGACAGAACACCATTAGTTGAATGGAGGCTCACATTTGAGGAAACGTCTGAGAAAAAAATAATAAAACGCAGAACATCGATCAATGAGGTGCAGAAAAGGCCATTCGGCCCTCGATGTTGCGCCAAACTATGAACTAGTCTAAACCCATCCCGACACTACCCCATCATCATCCATGTGCTTATAGTTATGTTTGAATCTCACTAATGTTGGTGAGTTAACTACATTGGCAGGCAGGGCATTCCATGCCCTTAACACTCTGTGAGTGAAGAAATTGCCTCTGACTTCTGTCTTAAATTTATTACGCATCAATTTGTAGCTATGACTCCTCGTTCAAGTTGATGGCATCATCACTGGAATAAAAGACTTTCATGTCAACCCATTCTAATCCTCTGATCGTCTTGTATGCCTCTATCAAATCCCCTCTTGGCCTTTTCCTTTCCAATGAGAATACAATTAAAGTCTCTCAGCCTTTCCTCATAAGGCCTTCCCTCCAGACTACGCAACATCCTGGTAAATCTCCTCTGCATCTTTTCCAATGTTTCCACATCCTTCCTGTAATGGGGGGACCAGAACTCTACACAATATTCCAAGTGCGGCCACACTTGCGTTTTGCATAATTGCAGGTTGACATTACGGTTCCGGAACACAATCTCTCTACCGATGAAACATACCATAATGCATGCCTTCTTAACAGCACAACCTGGTTGGCAATTTTCAGTGAACTATGTACATGGACTCCAAGATCCATCTGCACATCCACACTGCCAAGAATCTTTCCATTGACCTAGTATCGGTCTTCCTGGTATTCTTCTCAAAGTGAATCTCCTCACATTTATCAACATTGTACTACATTTGTCACCTCTTAGCCCAATTCTGCAGTTCATGCATGTCGTCCTGAAACCTGCAACATTATTCCAAACTATCCACTACTCCAACGACATTAAAGTCATCTGAAAATTTACTAACACATTCGCCTACCCCTGCATCCAAGTCTATTACAAAAACTACAAACAGCAGTGGTCCTAAAACAGATTGTTGTGGCACCCCATTAGGAAGCTGACGCCAGTCTGAATATTTTCCATCAACCACCAATTGCTGCTTTCTTGCAGAAAGCCAATTTTCATTCAAAACTGCTAAATTAATCTCAATTCCATACTCTGCATTGTCTCCAAATGCCTAGCATGTGGAAACTTATCAAAGGCTTTCCTCAGGTCCATGTATACTATGTCAACTGCCCTACCCTCATCGACATGCTTGGTTAACTTCTCAAAAAACTCAATGAGGTCGGTGAGACTTGACCTGCCTTTGATGAAACCATGTTGACGACCTGCAATCCGATCTCGACAGAGCCCACACACAACTTCCCACTTCTATCTTTGAATGGCGTGATCACGATTCTAGTCATCCTTTTCTTCCTCACATAATTATAGAAGGATTCATTGTTCTCCTTTATTTTGCCTGATAAAGACTGCTCATGTCTTCTCTTTGATCTTCAGAACTCTCTCTTTAAATCCTACCTAGCAAATGTGCAACTTTCCGTCGTCTCACCTGAACCATGTCGCCTCATGGTCACATAAGCCTCCTTCTTCCGCTTAACAAGCGATGCAATTCCTTTAGTAAACCACAGTTCCCTTATGTTATCACTTCGCCCGTGCCTGGCTGGGATATATGTATCAAGGAAATGCAATATCTGTTCCCTAAACCAGCTCCACATTTCGAATATCTCTATCCCTGTATTTTGCTACCCCTTTCTTTGCATCCGACGTCTTGCCTAATCGTATTATAATTGCCCTTCCACCATCTGTATCTCATGCCTGTGGCATGTTCTATCCATCTTCGTCTCTGAACTAATCGAAACCGAATTATGGTCACTTTCCAAAGTACTCACCTGATACTAAATCAAACACCTGGCCTGGTCCATTACCAAGTATTAGACCCACTGTTGCCGTCACTCTTATCGACCCTTCGACATACTGTGTCAGGAAACCTGCCTGCACACATTGTACGAAAACTAATCCATCCGACATCCTCGAAATATAGCATTTCTCATGAATGCTCTGGGATTTAAAGCCCCCCATAATGACCACGCTGTACATTTAACTTCTACCCAGAATCGTTTTGCCGAAACTCTCCTCCATATTAGGTGCGGCACGGTGGCTCAGTGGTTAACAGTGCTGCCTCCCAGGACCAGGATTTCAGGTTCAATTACAGCCTCGGGTGACTGTCTGATTGGAGTTTGCGCATTTTACCTGTGTCTGCGTGGGTTTCCTCCGGGTGCTCAGGATTCCTCCCACAGTACAAAGATGTGGAGGTCAGGTGAATTTGCAATGCTAACTTGCCCCAAAGTGTTAAGTCAATTATCAGAGGGGAATGGGTCTTTATGGGTTACTCTTCTGAGGGTCGGTGTGGACTGGTTCGGTCGAAGTGCCTGTTTCCACACTGTAGGGAATCTAATCTAATCCCTGGAAATCTGCGGAGGCCTATAAATAACCTCCCAGCAGTGTAACCTCTCCTCTCTTGTTTCTCACCACAGCCCATGCTCTCTCAATAGACGAGTCCTCGTTAGCAGTTCTTTCGACTACCATTATACTTGTCTTGACTAACAAGGCCACACTTCCCACACACCCTATTTTACCTCCTTCCCTGTTCTGAATGGAAGATCTAAACCCTGAAACCTACAACATCTATTCCTCTCCCTGCTCTATCCACGAATAGCCACAGCATTGAAGTCCCAGGGACCTATCCATGCTGCAAGCTCACCTACCTTATTTCGGATACTTCTGGCTTTGAAGACTCACTTCAAACCAATTTGCTACCTGCCAGCCCATTCCTGTGACCACAAAATCCTGTCCATGTCCTCCCTACTGTCATTCTTCTGTGCATTGGAACTACACCTCAGGTTCCCATTCTCCTGGTGAGTTAGTTTAACCCCATCCGAATAGCACCAGCAGATTTTCCACCCAGTATATGTAGACACACCAGCTCAGCGAGCAAACGTACAACCGGACACTTGGTCTCTTCTGTATTCTGTACGCTCCCATGGAGGTAGAGAGTGAGTGACATGGAGAGCAATTAAGTTTTCCAGAAATTAGGGACAGGACCACATAGTATCTCATCTCATTTTTGCTTACCGAATAAGGGGTGCTTATAACATTCTAACGGACTCACATGAAATCTCAGAACCACACTGTGGGTGATAAATTACTTATGACGTACCTGCACAATATCCAGCATTACAGAATTGTGTCGGCTTCAACTCATACACAAAGAATGTGGAACATTTCTTGATGATGATGTCTTGGCTGGAGGAGCAGTTATTATTATTCAAATTAAAACAGATAGTCCTGGTGACCTCCCCTTCACTCACGGAGGGATGGCGACCTGCAATTCATTTTGTTTTAATCGGAAATGATTAACATTTAAAATGAACAGTGCGTAATGGAGAATTAAATATGGTAGATAAATAGGTGGTTATACCATTTAACCAGCCTGTACCCCTTGTGCAGCAGTGATCAATTGGGATAGCATTCTCTGGAATCATCCATTCACCAGAACTGAAATAAAAATTACAGAGTCAGCTCCTGATCTGATCACATAATTTACCTGACTGGTAAAATGTCCGAGACTTCCACAAACTGTGCCCCTTTCGAAAACATGCACTCGGAATGAAATATTTCCCACCAGCCCGAATATATACTGTTAGCCCTTGGCTCAGGTTCAGGTATTTGCAAGATTGTACGGAGGATTTACTGCATAGAAAGTGGACATTCTATCTACTGTTTTTTTTTCAATTATTCACACATACATGAACTTTCAAGCATGACCTATGGATATCCATTCATCAACATTAAACTATCCTGGTTTATCCTCAAGTGTTTTACGATCTTTATTCCATTAAACACGTAACAAAAGTTGAAGTCAATACCCGTCCCTGTGGTCGTGAGCTGAACATTCAAATTATTCTCTTGACAGAGGAGTCTGTTCAGAATTCTACATTAGATTCATGATTAACCCTCACAGCGATTGTCTCATTAATGCTTGGTTGAATCACTTTCAAAGAGAACACAGTTCTCTTTGTGTAAATTAATTAAAGACCGTGAATACCAGAGTAGGTGCCCCTCGTTTGCATAACCAGAATAACATCAAGACCAAAACGAAATGTTGTGCTCCTAATGGGGAGCACCAAACTGTGGACTGTGCTCTTTCTGTAAATTAACTGATGGCTATGGAGACAGGAAATGGGTGCTGCATTTCAATTGTGGTGTGATAATTGTGGTGTGATAAACTGAGGGTCACAAACAAAACTGTTTAATATTATGTTGTAAAAGAACAGTGAATTTGACATAGCAACATGAGCTGCCAGAAGCATCAAAACTATAATTGATATTAGCAGGGACGAGTGACACAGTAATCTGGAACGACTGAAGTTCCAATTGTAGTCATTTGCGAAGTAGAGGTTGAGTCCAGTTTTGAACAAAAAAACATTGAAAGTCACGAGTGGTTTTGACAGTGTCGATTACGAGAGAAACTGATCGTATTGACAGAAATATTGAAAACAAGAAAGAAGTGGGAGGCACGGTCTCACAGTAGTTAGCACTGCTGCTTCACAGCGCCTGAGATCCGGGTTCAATTCCCGCCTCAGGCGACTCCTTGTGTGGAGTTTGCACATTCTCCCTGTGTCTGCGTGGGTTTCCTCCGGGTGCACCGGTTTCCTCCCACAATCCAAAAATGTGCAGGTTAGGTGAAATGCCCGTACTGTTAGGTAAATGTAGGCGAATGGGTCTGGGTGGGTTACGCTTCGGCGGGTCAGTGTGGACTTGTTGGGCCGAAGGGCCAGTTTACACACTGTAACTAATCTAATCTAAAAGCCTCATCATTTGCTTGAGTCATTGAGTCATAGAGATTACAGCACGGAAACAGACCCTCCGGTCCAACCCGTCGATGTTGACCAGTTACCCCAACCCAATCTAGTCCCATTTCCCAGCACATATTCCTACCCAGCACAAACAATTCCTACTCATATACACATCCAAATACCTTTTAAATTTTGCAATTGCAATTGCACCAGATTCCACTACTTCCTCTGGCTGCTATTTACAT
>NW_025211455.1:6249-7528 GCF_004010195.1 Chiloscyllium plagiosum
TAAGATTAACTCCTATCAGCACTGAAAATACAAAAGGTATTTTAATACGATCAAAATACACCATAGGTTATGTTTATGCGTGATTAAAACAATTAAACAGAGTGAAGTTTGAATGAATGTTCAGGAACTTACACATCAAACCGAGAACCAGCAGTAGAGTCCTCATGCCACTGTGTGATAATCTGTAAATGGGAACAGAGAATTACTATTAGAAAGTGTCATTGAAGAGCGATATTATGGGAGATAAATTAAAGATTGGTCGTCCTTGAATACGAATTACTATGAGTGGGTGGCTTCAACCCATCTTACATTCACTGGGGCAACTGCAGGAAAAATGAAATGTACGTCTGTGTTCCACCGGAACAACCACAGACAGGGTGCGATCGAACTCTCTTCATCATTATTATCATCAACAGAATAAGAAGCACCTCTCTCACATTTGAGCATCTATCTGTACACGTCCTTACAACTTCCATCTCATTTGTACAATTAACAGTTACTGCAAGGTAATTGTAGTCCGAACATCACAATTACCAGAACCTCAACTGACTTGAATGCAATGTTCTAAACAATGAACCAGCTCCTTTTACTGTTTAATTACTTGGTAATCTTTGAAAACAACTCCAATTGCAAAGACTTCAATCGGTAGAGGATAAGCAGTCCTCCCATCACCGAAACAAGTGAATATAAGTGACAGCTTTATGAGTTTGTTAGCGTGTTCCTTTAGTTCATTCCCGCCTACCTGTCTTTTTGAAGTCAGTTTCGCTGTGGGGTATTCCAGTTCAGCTGCTACCTTTTTAGTCCCATCAAACTTCTGCTATGCATTGAGCCAGTTGCACAACAACTCACACCACATCCTCAGAAGACTCTGAACAAAGTGCTGGTTGGCTACATAATCAATGATTTAAATTGTGGCAACTTCAATGCAAATTAAATATTTGTTATGAAATGGCATACAGAAAGAGAACAATGACACATCTTTCTTGGCGTTTGAACGTGTTGTTTGGTTGTACCTGATCCTAATGTTCGCATTTGACTACCGCCACACATCCACACCCTCAAACAAATGATGCAGGAATATTAGAATTGGCAGAGTACATGACCATGCTGTTGCCAGCACCGTCCAGCCTTCCTGAATTTGCATGGCCGCTAATCTGGCACTTGCAACGGCCAGTACATCGGGCAGCAGACTTGAGTACTTGCTGCGTTTGGGATACTAGGGGCCTGGCAAGGCTGACAGACATTGCAGTCTGAATCTAAGACGTCGTAAAAGCCAACA
>NW_025211455.1:7955-9278 GCF_004010195.1 Chiloscyllium plagiosum
TGTATCAGTTTCAGTTATATGGTCGGCATTACTTTCATGGACTGCATCATTGCAGGGTTTACATCACTTTCAATTTTTGAATAAGTTTCTGTTTTAGGGTGTGTATTAGTTTCGAGACCTGTGTCACTTACGTTGCAATTTTCAGTCGCGATTCGATTCAGTAGAAGTATTAGGTTCAGTTTTTTTAATAGTGTCAGCATCAGTAATAATTTCAAGGTCGATATCAGTTTCAGATTTTGTTTTCGATTAAGGCTATTCATTAATTTCAGGCACTGTATGCGTTTCAGGTTTAGCATTCGTTTAAGGATCTGCATTACTTTCAGGGTATATGTCCATTTCATAGTCCATATCAATTTCACTGTATGTTTTCGACTCGTCTGCATTGGCTCCTGACGAGTGATCAGTATTAATTTACAATACGCTCAGGTAATGTGCTGTCAATTTAGCCTCACTCCTCGAACCACTCCACGTCTAAAAAACAATTTGTTTTGACAAAATTTCTTCGTTTGGTACACAGCAAGTTTGCATTTAAATAAAATCACAACTTAACGAGGCTTTGTGTTTCCATTGGTACTCAATGCAGACCAGTCCGTCTATTGGACTTTGCCTACTTTTCTGGAGTTTCACAATCTTACATGTTCTGAAAAAAGCAGGTTCTCCAGCAACCCATTAACTCTCTGCATTTATTTGCATTTCATTTGCATTTCTTGCCGCATGTGTTTTATGCAGTCCTTTATTCATGAATAACATATCAAATCACAATTTCTCTCAATATTATGCAATCAAAAATGAACCAAATCCCAGTATTTACGGAGAATGCCAATCATTAAATCCTGAGCTCCCTGATCAACAGGCATCGACCTTCTTTCTTTCCCTTGCTTTCAGAGTGTTTATTGTTTTCAGTGTTTCAATTTTAGAGTCTGCATCACATTCATGAAGTGCAACTTTACAAGATTTTCATGACTTTCATCTGCTGTCTTATTTTCTGTTTTGGAACCTGCGTTAGTTTCAAGAAATGTGTCACTGACTGTCGTTTTAACAGTATTTATTAAATGTAGGAGATTTGTTCGTTTCAGCAAAAGTTTCATTTACAATATTAGGCAGATACTTTTCAAATTTCTGATTAAATTAAGAACGAACATTAGTGTAAGGGAATCTATTCATTTCAGGGTGTACATAAATTTCACTGCCTGATCCCAGTCTGTATACTTTCACAGAATCTATTAGATTCAGAGACAGTTTAAGTTTCAGAATGTGTGTCAGTATTAGGGTACCCCAAGTTCAGGAAATGCGCTTTCAATGTAGCCTGGGTCCTCTACACTC
>NW_025211455.1:10398-14189 GCF_004010195.1 Chiloscyllium plagiosum
GAGTTGGATAGAGCTCTCAAAGATAGTGGAATCAAGGGTTATGGAGATAAGGCGGGAACAGGATACTGATTAGGAATGATCAGCCATGATTATATTAATTGGCGGTGTAGGCTCGAAGGGCTGAATGGCTTACTCCTGAACCTATTGTCTATTGTCTATTGTCTATCTTTCACTTTCCTGCATTTTACTCGAATGTGTTCTTGAACGTGTTTTGTAAAATCCCTTAGTTCTGAAGTCCATATCAATAGGCAATTGTTCTTGTTCTCTCAATATTCTGCCAAGATAAGAAAAGTAAATGCAATATTTACAGAGCAAGTATCTGGGGAAATCCTGAGCTCCTCCATCAACGAAGATCGACTTTCTTTCTTCTGCCATTCCACAAAAATCTACTTCTGCCAGTTTTGACAACTCAACAAAAAGAAGAATTAGTGAGTCTGCTACAGTTGTCGCATAATCTCTGACTATTTCATTATTTTCTTTTGAAGACTGTGCTCAGCGACCTTTTCACAGTACGAAACAACGGCAGTCCATCAGTGAGGGTAAGTTTAGATTTGCATAAAAATAACTGCACGTCATTTGTTTCACAATGGTCCGGAGTGTCTATTTATTTCCTTGTCTCTCAAAGCTCTTTCATTCTGCAGTTTCTAATTTGCATGAGTGTGTCTAATTAGTACTTTCTGGATAATGTTACAGCACACAAGCCCTGTTGCAATCAGAAAATCAATGACATCGATTGTTATTGAAACATTGTACCTGATCTTGACTGTGATAGGTCCCCAGCCATGGGTACCTGTATGCATCCCAGTTGTGCCTGTCTATTTGCCGGTCATATCAAACATTCCCGCTTCAGCATTTTCACAGTTATTGTACACGAAATCTTCCACGGTTACATCGATGGCTGCATCGATACAGCGTCTTACACTCAGGATGACCTGGAACAGAACATCGACTTCACCCACAACTTCCACACCGCTATGAAATTCACTTGATCATTCTCACAGCCCTCCTACAACTTCCTCGACCATCCCATTTCCATCTCCAGTGACAGAATTCAAACGGACGTCTACTATAGATACCATAACTACCTGAACTGCACCTCCACCCACCCCGTATTCTGCAATAACTCCATCCCAATCTCACAATTGCTCCAAGTCCGCTGCATCTGCTTGGATGCAGACACATCCCAATCGCAAGCATCCCAGGTGTCGACCTGTTTTGAATATCCATACAGCCCTCCACCGCACCACCTCCTTTCCCGTACCACCACTCTGAACACACTCCCTCCATCCACGATAAGAAAAGAGTGTCCTATGTCGTCCTACCACCCTACCAGTCTCCGCCTGCAATCCATTATCCTCAAACACAACCACGAACCCAAACAAACCTCACAGTCAGGAACATCTTCCTGTCCCCACCCGTGTCAGGTTTCTGCAAGACCCGTTCCCTCCATCATTCCTTAGTTAACTGCACATTCTCTCCCCCGCTGAACCCTCAGGTAACGTGCCCTGCAACCAGGAAAATGCAAACAAATGCAAGTATGCCACCTACATCACCTCCCTCCAGGGCTCCAAACATACCTTCCAGATGAGACAAAAAATATTCTGCTTCTCTTCCAACTTAGGATAATGCATCAGAAGCTCACAATGAGGTCCTCTCGACAACGGGGAGACAGAGTCTAAACTTAGGGGGCAACACACCGAATTTCACAGGATGATCCGCAGCGGACGATCGGACTTCCCAGTCTCTGCCCATTTCAATTCCCCAGCCTTTGACTTTCCAACATGCCCATCTTTGGCCTATTCCATGTCCAAAACAAACCGCAGCGGCAATTGGAGAATCAACACTTTATCTTAAGGTTAGGCACTCAACAGGTCAGAGGATTCAACACTGCGTTTGACAATTCCAACTAATCTCACTCCCGATCTCCCGACTCCCCTCCCAGCCCCTTCTCCTGAGGGCCACTTCTCGCTGTCAACAACTGGATTCATTCATCCCATTGACTAAACAGGTCACTTTACCTTCCATCATGTATCCTCACTTCACCACTCTGACCCTGGCTACCCCTTCAGCTGCAGCTACCCCATACCACACCCAGTCCGGAACAATGGTGAACCCGAAATGTCGACTTCTCCACCTCCTGATGCTGGCTGGCTTGCTGTGTTCGTTCAGACTCCTGCCTGTCTAATTTGAATCCCAGCATCTGCAGTTAACTCGTCTCTTGACTGTAATGACCAGAAATTGGACCTGGAAATGAGGAGAGAGAAATTCACTGGAACACACTGCATCTCAGACTTTATAAGTAGGAGGAATTTCACTGAAATATACGTTCAGTATCATGTCTTTGGCACTGATTTCTAGCAATTTCACATTCACATGACCGACCCACCAGAAAGCACAGAAAGTTACACTCAGAATGGAGGTGTCTGTGACTCTTCAACAAGGATGCTATACTGTCAAATGCCTGAGGTCATCAGGTCAATTGAGAAGAATCCAAACTATTTTATTGCCATCAATTGCTGACTCCTTCATTCATCTGTCTCCATGGTAGTTCTGTCGGGATCAATGTCAGTGTTCCTGTTCTGTCTGCTGTATGTAATCAACTTCTACTTAGATGTCTAAGAGTTGATAAATGAGGTAGCGGATGATGAAACCTTTTATGCGGTGGTAAATAATGAGGAGAATAACTAGAGGTCACAATAGGACATAGAGATTTGTCATATGGGATGTATCATTAAAAATAAAATTCAAGCAGAATAAGTGTGACGTGTTGTATCTGGGCAGACAAACAGGGCAAGAGAATACGGTGGCACAGTGGTTAGCACTGCTGCCTCACAGCACCAGAGACCCGGGTTCAATTCCCGACTCAGGCGACTGACTGTGTGGAGTTTGCACGTTCTCCCCGTGTCTGCGTGGGTTTCCTCCCACCATCCAAAGATGTGCAGGGTCAGGTGAATTGGTCATACTAAATTGCCTGTAGTGTTAGGTAAGGGGTAAATGTAGGGGAATGGGTGGGTTTCGCTTCGGCAGGTCGGTGTGGACTTGTTGGGCCGAAGGGCCTGTTTCCACACTGTAATCTAAATCTAATACATAATGAATGGTAGACCTCCAAAAAGCATGCCACCCATCCCAGACGTCCGTGGGCAGGCACTAAAGTAGGGAATTTGGCACATAGGGAAGTTGCAAATAAGATGTTTAAAATTAGAAGTTGCAAAGATAGATTTGACACCAACGAAGTTTTCTTTTGAAAGAGAGATCAATAACGAAATGGTCAAAAGTTTACCACTGGGGTCGAAAGCTACAAGGCAATCTGAGAACCATAAATCTTTTTATTTGTTAAGCCAGACGCTAATCGGAATCTAGAACAGTCTGCCTGTAATGCAGGATGAGACAGGCGACCTCAGAACACCGAAAACTATCTAAATGTGTACTTACAATGTCCAACTATAAAAGACAATGGGCCAAATTTGTTACATTTGCCCAGAATAATATGTGATTGCTGTTGAGCAGCTTAGATTCTAAAAGCCAAAAGCCAGCACATGCATTCTTCACCTCCTTGGATCCCAAATACTGGTTGATCAATCAATCTTTCTCCAGGTTTACCTTTACAGGAAAAACTGTCCAGCAAATGCAGCCTCAGAGAGAGAAATCAGTCTCTATCAATCGTGTGTTACTTACACGGAGACTACCTGAGTCTTGTTAGAGTTAGAACAGCGATGCAAGGAGAAGATATATTCAAATGGTCTGTGTAGAATGAGATTGCTGATTGGAAGGCATGTACAACTTCTTTGGTT
>NW_025211455.1:14909-17277 GCF_004010195.1 Chiloscyllium plagiosum
TTTGTCAGTTTATTCTCAATGGTGAGGAACACTGGGCAGCAATGCGTAGAAATGTCTAACTGTAGATGACAAACTACACTCACCCGATATTATCCATTATAATATTCTGTGAAATTTGTAATTCTCTTTGAAAAATAAATAAGGGCAAAAACCTTTCGTAACATATTCAAGTCTTCTTACACGTCGCTGCTCAGAGATTCTTGCAGTGGCTGTTTCTCTTCCTACAGGCACCAGCATATAGCAATGGCATGTATGACTGAGACAGGTATTCTTGCAATTTGGGAGACGGCAAAATGCCACATATTATATTCAGTCATAACGGCTGCTTCCAGAGATCGAAACAATAACGAAAATGAGAAACAAGGGCAATATGTGCCAATTAAAGGAAATAAGGTGTTTTAGCTTTGGCGACTGCAGGCACGAGATAAATCAACAGCAACATGGAGCACGCATCAGAAATGCATCAAGCCATATCAGAAGCAGCTCGAGCGTACATTAGCGAGACGTATGGAAAGCCACCACATATAAGAAATAAATACGTCTTTTATCAGAGACAAATCAAGCTTTCAACGGATGCGAATCGATCCATACCATAAATAACATTTACACAAAGCAGAGCATAGCCACCTGTTAGAAGAAGGGACAATAGAACATACAACACAGAACACAGAACAATACAGCACAAAACAATCCCTTCGGCCATCGATGTTGCGCGGACCTATTCACTATTCTCAGCTCGTCCCCCTACAATATCCCATCATCGTCCATGTGCTTATCCAAGGATTATTTAAATCTCCCGAATCTGGCTGAGTTGCCTACATTGGCAGATTGGTCATTCGCCGCCCTTAACGCTCTCTGAGTAAAGAACCTGCCTCTGACATGTTTCTTTCCCCTCAATTTGTCGTTATCTTGCCCTTCTACAAGCTGATGTCATCATCCTATGAGGAAGACTTTCACTGTCTACCCTATCTAATCCTCTGATCATCTTGTATGTCTCTATCAAACCCGTCTTAGCCTTATTCTTTCCAATGAGAACAGACCAAAGTCTCTCAGCCTTTCCTCATAAGACCTTCCCTCCAGAAAAGACAACATCCTGGTAAAGGCCCTCTTCACCTTTTCAAATGCGTCCACATCCTTCCCGAAATGTGGTGACCAGAACTGTACACAATATTCCAAGTGTGGCCGCACCAGCGTTTTGTTGAATTGCAGCATGATATTCCGGCTTCAGAACTCAATCCCTCTACCAATTAAACCTAACACACCTTGTGCCTTCTTAAAAGCACTGTCAACCGAGTTGGCCACCTTCAGGAATCTATGTACATAGACTCCAAGATACCTCTGCACATCCACATTAACACAAATCTTTCCATTGACCCAGTACTCTGTCTTCCTGTTATTCTTTCCAAAGTGCATCACTTCACATTTAGCTGCATTGACGTCCATTTGCCACCCCTCTGCCCGATTATGCAGTTTATCCAAGTCTTGCTGAACCCTGTAACATTCTTCCAAACTGTCCACTACTCGACCGCGTTTTGTATTATCTGCAATTTTACTAATCCATCCACCTATGCCTGCGTCTAAGTCATAAAAAAATGTAACAAACAGCAGTGGTCACAAAACATATCCTTGTGGCACACCAGTAGTAACTGCACCCCAGGCAATGTATTTGCCATCAACCATCACTCGCTGCCTTCTTTCAGAAAGGCAGTTTGTAATCCAAACTGCTAAATCACCTTCAATTTCATGCCTCTACATTTTCTCCAACAGCCTACCATGTGAAACCTTATCACAGGTTTTATTGAAGTCCATGTATACCACGTCAACTGCGCTACCCTCATCTACATGCTTGGTCACATTCTCAAAAAAACTCAATGAGGTTTGTGAGGCTCGACCTGCCCTTGACGAAACCACGTTGACTACTTGAAATCAAATTGTTGCTTGCTAGATGATCATAATTTTTATCTGTTATAATCCTTCCCAAAATCTTTCCTAGTACAGGAGTAAGGCTCGCTGGCCTATAACTACCTGGGTCATCTCCACTGCCCTTCTTGAACAAGGGCACAGAATTTGAAATCCTCCAGTCCTCTGGTACTAAACCTGTGAACAATGACGACTCAAATATCAAAGCCAAAGGTTCTGCTATCTCCTCCCTAGCTTCACCGAGAATCCTCGTATAAATCCCAACCGGCCCAGGGAACTTGTCTACTTTCACTCCTTCTCGACTTGATACCAACTATTTGTATCTAACGTTAGTCATTTCCAGTCTAATATCTCGTACCTCATTCTGCTCTTCTGCAATATTCTACTTTTCCTGAGTAAAAATCGATGAGAAATGTTCGTTTACGACCTCTCCGATTTCCATCGGGTC
>NW_025211455.1:18575-20251 GCF_004010195.1 Chiloscyllium plagiosum
AACCTGCAGCATCCGTTCCTCACCCTGCTCTATCCATGTCTCCGAAATAGCAACAATATTGAAGTCCCAATATATAAGACAGTTTGACGGTCTGGCACTGTCAGCATTTTTCTCACCATATATTACACGCCGTATATCAGAGGCAAAGTCGAATCTAGTTACAGAAGAATTGCTCATTGACAGAGAAAAACAGATTCCACATGAAAGGTTGGTTTGTTATGCATCACAAAAAAAGTCCTTTCCTTTCTGAGCCATGGGAAAGGCACAAAAAATCCTGATCAAAATGAAACTGGGTCATATTTTGACACTTCTATTTACTTAAAAGGCAGATGTCGATGAAGAAATTGATTTTGCAGGTGTATAATTCGATTAATAGTGCAATGCATAGGAAATTAGTTTATCAGTTGTATAATGAGATTAATAGAGCAATGCATAGAAACATGTAATGTGGAAATTCGTTGTGTGTTTAACTTGATGGAGCAATGCATAGAATCATATAACAAATGAGCAATAGATGAGTTAATTCTGTCAATAATGGCAACACGATATGGTGGGCTAATCAAATCATGTGATAAGTGAGTTTATGTGCTAGATGATGGTAGTGTAATGTGATAGGTTAAGTGTAAAGTAGAAGACCATTGCGGCAGAGGATAATTAATTTAGAAAAGCAATGCAAGCTAGTGTGATTGGTTATTACCATGACACCAGATAAGCACGGCAACTAGAAAATTTTATAAAGTAGTGAGCCCCAAGTATCGGGGGCAGCCAGGAAGCAATTGTCTGATTGTTTCAGCTTTTGTCTGCAAGTAAAAGTTCAAATTCGCGATGAATGTTCTGTGCCTCCTTGTGAACGTCACAGAGCATTGTATACAAACTTCCGACAACAAATTTGGCGCTGCGAGTCGACTCGGGGGAAAAAAAACACTTCTGAACAGAGGCAGCAGGCAGACGGCGCTTCCCAGTCGATTGGGGACCCTCCCGAGCCTGACAGAATTAGGTTTGGCGAAGCTTCAATACATATGAGCATTTTTCTGGTATTTTCGATTACATTCTATTGAGTAAGGGATGATCTCGGGGATGCAGACGTGCAGAAAAGCAGCTGAAAGGTTGCTCTGATCCAAAGAACCAAAGAGTCCGGTAGTAAATTGAAATTTCAGGAGACGCAGAGGATTATTCAGGAATACTGCACAGTGGTGTGATTAAGTGCAGAGCAAAGCGATTGGCTGAGATAGAATTACACGAAATGTTACAAAATCAATTTGGACACCACCTTGCGAGTAACGAGCGTCTAAACAGTCAGGCTGGACCATCCTGCAGATGCCGCACGAGAAAATTAACAGGTCTGAATGGGACGGTTGGAAAGTCCCTGTGGATACTCCTGTGCCGGTAAAGAGAGTCTGAACGGTCAGGGCAGGATGATATTGCGAATAATGCCACAGCGAATTAAGGTGTTTGTGCAGTCAGGGAGGAATGTTTTATGGATACCGGTCTAGAAATAGAAGTGCTCTATAAAGGCAGAACAAGTCAGGAAAGACTACTTCATCGTTAGTATTATTGATCCTGATTAAAATTGAATGCCTGCAATTTGGTAATAGATGACTAAAGTAAAAATAACTGAGAATAACCACATTTTCCCAAGCGCCACTGGACTGTTAAGTAGTATCAAGACAATTACA
>NW_025211455.1:20694-23202 GCF_004010195.1 Chiloscyllium plagiosum
AGGCAGAAATATTAACATTTTTCAGATGAGAGGTAGAAAAGCTGATAGTGACCAGGCAGGCTGCTAAAGAACAAAAACGCAGTCTGTGGAAAGTGGAGTTCAGAAAGATAAACTTTATTTGAGTCAGGACTTAGGCGAACTGGGCAAGCTTCTACCTACACGATAACAGAAAACACAAAACCATCACCTTTGATAAAGGGAACGGTGGAAATAGAAGGAGAAATTGAATTGGTTGAGGGCAAGGACAAGAAAGCTGAACTGAATCAGAGATGGGAGGGTGTGAAGGGGTTAATCAACGAAAGGCAGAAAGAGAGAAAGGTGTTTTGGGGGCAAGTGAAAAAGGCAAAAACACAAAGGGAAATTTAGACGAGGAACTGAGGTTCCTTCGGAAAGTACGAGAACAAAGCTCTACGCGGATTTTCTAAACTGTAAACGGAGTATTGAATAGGTCCAGATGGAAAATGAGCCAGAGAAGGGGCAAAATGGGGTAGAAAAGCGTGTTCTGAGGAAGGCCTGATCGGTAGCAGCACGGGACAGTTGGGATTAATTGCAGATGGAATAATGGTCAGGATCTGAAGGGTAGTCCCTGGATGAAGATGATAGCATGGATAAAGTGATCCCCCATACTAAAAGAATGATCGCTCTTCTCAAATAAGTGTGCGTGTTTGTGTGGGTGTGTCCGTGCGTGTGAATCCTTGCAGTTTTCAGAAAGGTTAACTGTTTGTGATCTAGTTTGAATGCACCTTTGATTAATGGTGATTGAATGTTTGTTTTTTTTTATTTCTGGAGCTCAACATACAGGACTGTTTCGAATTTATTTTGCATTTTGGAAATTTAGGACGATTTCTTCTGAGGGATTCAGGAAACTACCAGTGATTATGAAAAACCAATTTCATGAATAAATGGTAATACTAATGAAATATTAACCCACCCGTTCTTCTTACGGACCAAGTCAGCTCTACTGTCAACTTCTAACTAACCACATTTTTATGCTTCTATGAAATCCATCTATGAACTTCAATCAGTTTAATATGGACGAAGACGACATAACGATCCTATTTTTTTTTTAAAATATGTCTTCCCCTTAGACTCTGGACCATTTAACATCAGTACAAACTTGCTTGCAAATTCCCCATATTTTCATGTGGCTGCCAAAGATCAGTTTCACACCTTTCGCCCCAACTTGTTGGACGAATGAAATAATTGGTTAAAGGAAGTAAAATCAGCCACACTAAGTCGTGGCCTCAGGTGCAGAATCATTCTGGCCTAGGATGAGAGCAGGTCCCAGCTCAATTTCATTTAAAATACCTAACATTGACGAATATCATCACAGACTATCACATTTGCTGATTGAGTGGAGGAATTACGTGAACTTGAATATTCGTTAAATATTGTAAAACTGAAAATATGAAAACAGATTCTAAATATCACAAACCAATAATATAGTTTTCAGAAAATGATTCTAGCAGAAATGATTTGTTTTTGTTTCGGACTATTTTGTTTCCGCTGAAGATGTTACATCCCATTGGTGATTATGGAGTACCAGTTGTAGCTTTATTCTATATTAATTTGCCTCTCTCACTGAGAATATAAGTTTTGGTTGAACATTATGCTGTGAAAATCATGTAACAAGTATTAAAATCCTATTGTGCATATCTGTGTGTTTGGGTTCGGCCAATATTTGTGGATTAGAAGTATTTTGATTCCATGGAAATAGACAAGGTCTTTTAATATAGCTGCAGTCTTTTCACATGCTGTCGCATTGTAATTGAGAAACGTTTGGTCCGAACCGTTTAAGGTACCAAATCAGCGATTTGAATGCAGGGATTAGAACCAAGCAATTATAATGGATTGTAGAGTTGGACACTATGTGAAGTTTACATTTTTTAATTTAGTTTTGAATAAATAAATTTCCAGTTTACATTGGTGACTTTTAAAATGTTTTAGTCGCTGGTTAAATTTCCATCTTTCAATTATTGATAATGATTGTACTCATGAATAGTTATAAACCAATTGGATAATCCCTGAATTTCAAAATCAGAATTGATTGGCAGGATCGGTTGGTTTTATACCTTAACACATTGTCAGTGACCTCTGTCACTACCTCATGGTTAAGTTGAAGCATGGCAGAATTGATTCATTCGTAATTAGAAAATGGAAGGATAACGCCAATACTAAATGAAAAGACACCTTACTGGCCATTGGAATAACTCTGCATGTGGTACGGGTAGAGGTGTATTCAGCAGAAGTATCTCCAAAAAGCTGGGAGAATGTAAAAGAACACTAAGTTTGAGGAATATGCATATATTAAAAAGTTAAATTAAAAACGCTGTAAAAACAAAGAACTTACAATCTACTCATAATGCAGAGCCTATGTCTGGCATACAGACACTATTTGATGAAAGCGATGGGGATATTCCCCTAATATCTCCTGACTGTTCCCAGCCCATCCCACGATAATAAACCTTCCCGTACTCTGAAGATGCAGAATCCAATATCGGTATCCAC
>NW_025211456.1:0-16408 GCF_004010195.1 Chiloscyllium plagiosum
ATCAGCAACAGAATTGCATTCATCAACAATATGTTTTCTCTGCCCAGGATAATCCGTCGATTTCCCTTTACTATCAAGTCGCTTTCTAGTTTTGTGACAAGCATGGATCAAACATTCAGTGTCAGAAACATGTGTACCTAAAGCTGAGTAAAACCTGTTAAATAAAGCACATTGCTTGCATTCGAAACAGTAGATCTAACATCATGTAGAAAACGAAATGAACCCAAACCCATCACAAAACCAAACCAATCACAAACCTCTGGTTAAAAAAGACTTAGTAGCAGAGAGACCTTCACAAATAACCCCATCCTAAATAATGGGAAAGCTCTGTGCATCATTTTGTAGCTGAGGAGTATGGTGCTGAAAAAAGCACAGCCTGTCAGGCAGCATCCGACGAGCAGGAGAAACAAGGTTTCAAGCATAAGCCCTTCCTGAGGATATGCTTTTCCAGTAGCAAACTCTTCAGCTCTGATCTGGAGCATCTGCAGTCGTTACGTTCTCCTACAATATTTTAAAACAAGGATGGTGTATCTGCACCATCCTCAGCCCGGTTTTTTAAGTGGATGATCCCTATCTGGATGGCCACAGTATCAGATGCCTGTTTTCAATGAAATCGATTCACGACACGTGATATCGAGAAACACTTGAGCGTAGTACGTATAATAAATGCATTAGGCCCTGACACCAATTCTTGCAACCGGACTGAAGTATTGTGCTGCACAACAAGCCGTGCCCTTGTGGAAGTTGTTTCATTCCAGGTCTCACATTGACATCTAACTGGCAATGTGAAAAAATGCTTAAATATTTCCCGTGCCCCAAGGGGAGAATAACAAAAATCTGAACAAATGCCACCCCCTCAGTCTCGTCACGATAGTCAAATGGTGGAGAATCTTTTTGGAAGAGATATCAAGCAGCACAGAAATAACCTGTTCAGTGTAGATTCCAACAGGTCTCCATTCGGAAACGGTGCTGTCTTGGAGATATCACTGGATTGCTAATCCTGACCAAGCTAATTCTCTGGCAGATGGTGGAAGTTAAAAAGCAAATAATAAACTATCGAAATCTAAATTCTGGTATCAGCAATAGTGATGTTGGAGCTAATGTCAATTGCAAACAACGATTCCCTTCATTAATATACTTTTCGGAAGCAAATCGACTGTGCTATTTTGGTCTGGTCTAAAAGTGACTCCAGACACACAAACATGTTACAATATCTTCAATGGTCTTTCAAACGGTCAAGCAAGACTCTCAATTGTATCAAACTGGTTCAAGCTCTTGAAGGATAAAACCCGACAGAACACCCGGCACCAGACTCGTTACCGGAAAGGGGAACAGTAAACACAGAGCTGTCGACCCTTCAGAGACCTCCTTCCTGACAACTGAGAGACTGCGACGTTTACATTTTTCTTCCCACAGACTGTACTGTAACATCAAGATAATAGTAGGTCATTCAACACAATGAGCCTTCGCCCGTTCTCCTTCATGACCAAACATTTCCTCATTTGGCTTTGCCCACACAATGTGCATATTCCTTAATGAGATGTACCACCGAAAAAATAAAAAAAACACTACTGACTGCAGTCGTCTTTTCAGGCCACTGATGTGGATCTGCCATTCACTAAAATGATAGTTGATCTTCTATCTCCACACAATACTCATATTCTTTCCCATGCCTTTATCATCAAATAATCAGTATTTATATCCAGTGCTTTGTCTTCCACAGCCTAATGTGGGAGACTAATTCCACAGGTTCACCAGTCTCTGAGTGCATACATTCATTTTCATCTTCATGCAAATTGACCTACCTGTTTCACAGACTCTGACCCCTTATTTTAGCGGCCCCAGCCAGGGAAAGTATCACCCCTGCTTCCAATCTGTTTCGCTCCATCAGATCTTTATATATTTCACTACTTTTCGCTGATTTTACTAAACCTCATGGAACACAGACGCTGTCGAATCAAGCTCTGCTCACACAATAAGCCTGTCAGCTCAGAAATCAGTCTGGTCATCCTTCGCTGCACTCCCTCAGTGTCAGGTTTGTCTGTTATGAGGTAAGGAAACCATAAATGCACACCGTTCTGCACAATGATCGAGATATTGGCATCGGAAGTTCAGCTGCAGTAAGGAAACCTCACTCCTGTTCCCAAACCCACTTGAAATATTGATCAAGACAATGTATATTCTCCTATCCAACTACCTGCTGCTGCAATACTACTTTCAGTGATTGGTGCACAAGCAGATCTCGGTCCTGTTCAATGTTGCAGCTAGCCATTTCGCGGGGTCTCTGTACTCTGATCGGCGTGTCAATGCCATGCCCAGTACTGGCGTTTTGTTTACAATTCTCTGCCCTGCATGGAGCTCGGAGGTGTGCACCGAAGGAAAAAAAAGGAGTGCAAGTTCCTTTAAATACCAAAAATTTTCAACCAATTTCTTTTCATTTTGTAGGCTGCCTTTCCATTTTTCCCACGAAAGTGCACAACGTCACATCTATTGACATTGTGCTTTGTGTTCTTGTACATCAGTCAATGAAAGCAAGCATGCAGGTACAGCAGGTAATGAAGAAGGCTAATAGCACGCTGGCCTTCATAACAAGAGGAATTGAGTATAGAAGCAAAGAGGTCCTTCTGCAGCTGTACAGGGCCCTGGTGAGACCGTACCTGGAATATTGTGCGCAGTTTTGTCGTCTCCAAATTTGAGGAAAGACTTTCTGGCTATTGAGGAAGTGCAGCGTAGGTTCACGAGGTCAGTTCCCGGAATGGCGGCCTATCTTACGTTGAAGGATTGGAGCGACTGGGCTTGTATACGCTTGAGTTTAGAAGGCTGAGAGAGGATCTGTTTAAGACATATAAGATTATTAAAGGATTGGACACTCTGGAGGCAGGAAGCATGTTTCCGCTGATGGGTGACTCCCGAACCAGAGGGCACATTTAAAAATAAGGGGTAAGGCCACTTAGAACATAATTGAGGAGAAACTTCTTCACCCAAAGAGTGGTGGGTATATTGAATGCTCTGCCCCAGAAAGCTGTGGAAGCCAAGTCTCTGAATACTTTCAAGAAAGACCTCTCCCTGCTTCTTCACTCTCTCTCCACCTTCTCTCACTGTCGACCACCCTCCCTCTGTTTCGCTTTGACCGAATCTCTCTCACTCCTGTCCCTCCCTCCCTCTCTGACACACTCTGTCTCCCTGGTCCTTCTCTCTCCCTCTGACCTAGAGTTTGGGGGGATTTGGGGGTGAGATGTGGGCGGAAGGGAAAATGGGGTAGAGATGGAATTGCGGGTGGGAGACAGAGACGACATGAGAGAGAGAGGGGAGGGGGAGAGGAAAGAGTGGAGGCAGGTGGAGAAACCTGGTTTGGCGGTGTGTGGGAGAGAGAGGGGGATAGAATTGTGGAGGAAGAGTGGCGGAGAGGAAATGGGGAGGCGAGGTTGGAATGGGGGGACAGAGGGAGTTAAACCCAGCTCCTGAGCTCAGGGCCCGGTCCCCTTCCCTTCGCTGAGGCCCAGGACCTGGGGCTGAGGCAGTCTCTCTCCAGCTCAGCTTCTCCAACACAGACACACAACAACATCGGTCACTTTGCTGCTCGGCACACTTTAATGAACATTTTTATTGTTTACAAATGCAAGTGATGGATACAATCAGTGGGATGGTGCCTTTTCTCACTAGCCCCTGAGTTGTGAGAAACATTGAAATGTTTCCCTGTAGCCCCCCTGTGGGATAAGGATGGACAAACCAGCGCTACCCTCAGTCTATTACCATAGCGACAGGCTGCTCCATCGCGAAAACACTGAACTGAAATTGGTTAATGAGGGAATTTGATTGAAGGATGGATTTGGGTGAAGGGATATTTCAGCACATTATTCAACTGCTGCCTGAACTTAGTCTGGGTCACAGCATAAATCGCGGTGTTTGTGCAGCAACTGAGGAGCTGCAGCATGAAGCCCAATTCCTGCACAAAGTCGTGGAGAAACACAGACTGATACCCAATATACAACATCCGGTACCATATAGAATACAGCATTAACATTGACCATAACAGGATGAAATTGGCCGAGATCACAAACAGTAAAATGATGGATTTTTTTCGGTTTCTCATTTCTGCGTCAGACTGAGCGTCCCCATTGCTGTGAGCGCGGAGTCTCCTGCGGGCTCTGCTGGACACTAAAATGTGTCTGACGGTGAGAACATTGAGCAGCAGAATCAGGAGAAATGGGACACACGGGGTTAGAATGTGGTGGAGGGACTCGATTGTGACCCAGACAATGGAGGATAGAACAGCATCTGTTACATCACAAAACCAAGGCTCGTTCATCAGCCGATACCGAGCCGTGAGCATAAAATGCCAGAAAATGTTCTTTAAACAGCTCAGCACAGTCACTGCTCCCAGAGCCACAGCCGCCGTTTTGTCACTGCAATATTTACTTTTCAGCTTCTGGCAACAAATGGCCACAAACCGATCAAAGGTGAAAGTGACGGTGAACCAGACAGAGCAGTCAGTGGCTGCATAAAGCAGGACGGCGTGAATATTACACACCGGGACGGAGTCCATCAGGAAATAAAACTGTTCATCATAAACAATGGGAATGTGTCTCAGGATCAGGTCGAGGATAATGACCAGGAGATCCGCCGCTGCCATGGCCCCCAGGTAACGTCTGACACATGGAGACAATCGACAATCTTTATAAAGCAGGACGTAGATGGTCACTATGTTAACTGTGAGGAAGGTAAACAAACACATTATCCATCAGCCTGGAGGCAAAGGGACCGTTTGTTCGGAGACCCAGTGAGATTTTCAAATATGTTCTTGTATTTAGGGATTTATTAAAATAATTGGAGCTGGAATAATAAATGGGAAGGTCTGACTTACTGAAAAAAATGTGACATAAACCACAAGAAACACTCCCTCTTCAAACACACAGAGACACATCCATAAGGACGGATGGTTTCGGAACATTCCCATACACTCGATCACTCGAGAGCAGACACAGGTCACTGCTTCCCAGTTCATAATACGGAAGGTGGAAACTTTGCTGTCCTGAAGGATTGTCTCCCAGTTTCCTGAAGAAAAATGGAGTTTGGAAATTCCTGTATTTTGGTCTAAAATGTGGTCGATCCTGTGTCGTGAAGAAATGTAAACGCAGGGAAAGCATATGTTCCCCTTTAACTGCCCGAGCGGCCTTCAGAACTGTGTCTCCTTTTCCCTGGAACGGGATCTCTTCCCTCGGGATCTTATCATTTGTTCAACTCACTGATGTCCGGCCGTTCACAAACATATGTCAGGGACAGAACGTTCCGGGGAATGTCAGTTATAGAATGTCGGGGACAGAACGTTCCGCGAAACTCCTTGACCTGTCCATCACCTTTCCCACATATTCACTTCACCAACGTGATGTACTGTGCACGGGCACACTGTAACATTAATGGGGTGAGAGACGGAGGGTCCAATCACAGGAATGGGAACTAAAGGCATTGCCAGATCAGCTGAAATTGTTAGATATACCACATTCTCAATCCACCTCACAGAACCAGCCCAGACACCATCAACCCAGAGGAGATATCTGTTCACGGTGGAACACTGTGCAGAGCAGGCCAGTGTACTGCTCAGTACAACCCAGCAATCGATCCAGAGTGGAACACTGTGCAGATTCATCCATTGAACTGGTCAATGCAATGGGCAATCTGTCCAGAGTGAAACACTGCACAGATCCTGTCAGAGCACATATCTTCAAACGCAGAATAGACATCTGTCCAGTATGGGAAGCCGGGATAGAGAAAGAAAAGCTGCAGATGTTGGAATCCAAAGTAGACAGGCAGGAAGCTGGAAGAACACAGCAAGCCAGGCAGCATCAGGAGATGGTGAAGTCGTCTGTTCAGTTGTAACAATTCTGCAAAAGTCCCGAAGGAGAGCTAAACCCGAAACGTGTACTTCTACACTTCCAGATGCTGCCCGGATTGCTGTGTTCCTCCAGCAAGTATTCAGCAGGGGAAGCAGAGCAGACAACACCCGTGCACTGATTTATAAAGTCGGACTAGACATCTGTCCAGAACCGGGATCTGTGCACATCACAGCAGTGTATTGATCTATAAAACCGGGCTGGATATCTATCCAGCATCGGGAGCTGTGCATACCACAGCAGTGCATTAATCTACAAATCCAGACTAGATATCTGTCCAGCACGTGGAGATGCGCAGACCGCAGCAGTTCATTGATCTATAAACCCGGACTGGATATCTTTCCAGCACCGCAAGCTAAACAGAATACAGCAGTGTATTGATATATAAACCTGGACTAGATATCTGTCCGGCACCTGAGCTATGCAGAACACAGCAGTGCATTGATCTATAAACCAGGAATAGATATCTGTCCAGCACCGGGAACTGTGCAGATTACAGCAGTGCATTCATCTAAATCCAGGTCTAGATGTCTGTCCAACACGGGGAATTACGCAGAATACAGCAGTGCATTGATCTATACACCCAGACTAGATATCTGTCCAGTGCGGGAATATGTGCAGACCGCAGCTGTGCATTGATCTATAAACACGGATGAGATATTTTTGCAGCATGGGGAACTATTCAGAACACAGCAGTTCATTGATCTATAAAACCAGGACTAGATATTTGTCAAGCACCGGGAGCTATACAGACAACAACAGTGAATTGATACATAAACCCGGACTAGATATCCGCCCAGCCGGGGAGCTATGCAGAAGACAGCAGTGCATTGATCTATAAACCGGAATTAGATATCTGTCCAACACCGGGAGCTATGCAGACCACAGCAGGGCACTGATCTATAAACCCGGTCTAGATATCTGTCCAGCACGGGGAGTTGTGCAGACTACATCAGTGCATTGATCTATAAACCCGGACTAGATATCTGTCCAGCACAGGGAGCTGTGCAGACTACAGCAGTGCATTGATCTACAAACCTGGACTAGACATCTGTCCTGCACGGGGAGGTGTGCAGACCACAGCAGTGCATTGATCTATAAATCCGGACTCTATATCTGTCCAGCACGGGGAGATGTGCAGACCACAGCAGTGCATTGATTTCTAAACCCAGGCTAGATATCTGTCCAGCACGGGGAACTACGCAGAACACAGCAGTGCATTGATCTATTAACCCGGACTTGATAGCTGTCCAACGCGGGAAGATGTGCAGACCGCAGCTGTGCATTGATCTATAAACACGGATGAGATATTTGTCCAGCACGGGGAGCTATTCGGAACACAGCAGAGCATTGATCTATAAACCCAGACGAGATATCTGTCCAGCACCGGGAACTGTGCAGATCACAGCAGTTCATTGTTCTATAAAGCCGGAGTAGATATCTATCCAGCATGGGGAGCTATGCAGAACACAGGAGTGCATTGATATATATTTGTCCAGCACCGTGAGCTATACAGAATACAGCAGTACATTGATTTAGAAACCCAGTTTAGATATCTGTCCAGCAGCCGGAGCTGTGAAGACGGCAGCAGGTCATGGATCTATAATCCCGGACGAGATATCTGTCCATAACCGAGAGGGATGCAGAACACAGCAGTGCATGATCTATAATCCCGGACGAGGTATCTGTCCAACACAGGGAACTACGCAGGAGACAGCAGTGCATTGATCTATTAACCCGAAATGAGATATTTGTCCAGCAGAGGGAGCTATGCAGAATACAGCAGTTCAATGATCTATAAACGCGGACGAGATATCTGTCCAGCACCGGAAACTGTGCAGATCACAGCAGTTCATTTATTTATAAACCTAGACTTGATATGTGTCCAGAACGGGGAGCTATGCAGAACATAGCAGTGCATTCATCAATTAGCCGGACTAGATATCTGTCCAGCATGGGGAGATATGCAGAACACAGGAGTGCATTGATATATAAACCAGGACTAGATATCCGTCCAGCACGGGGAGCTATGCAGAATAGAGCAGTGCATTGATGTATAAACCCGGATTAGATATATGTCCAGCACCGGGAGCTGTACAGACCGCAGCAGTGAATTGATCTATAAACCCAGATTAGATATCTGTCCAGCACTGGGGGGCTATTCAGACCAAAGCAGTGCACTGATGTATAAATGCGGAGTAGAAATCTGTCCAGCACGGGGAGCTAATGAACACCACAGCAGTGCATGATCTATAAACCCGGATTAGGTATCTGTCCAGCACCGGGCGCTATGCAGAACACAGCAGTGCACTGATCAATATACACAGACTAGACATCTGTCCGGCAACGTGAACTGTTCTGACCACAGCAGGGCATTAAGGTATAAACCTGGATTCGATATCTGTCCAGTGCGGGGAGCTATGCAGACAACAGCAGTGCTTTGAACTATAAACCCGGATTAGATATCTGTCCAGCACCCGTTGCTATTCCAACCACAGCAGTGCATTGATCTATAAACCCAGACTCGATATCAGTCCGGCACCAGGGACAGTGCAGACCACATCAGTGAATTGATGTGTAAACCAAGATTCGCTATCTGTCCAGGACTGGGAGCTATGCAGAACACAGCGGTGCATTGATCTAAAAACCAGGATTAGATATCTGTCCAGCACGGGGAGCTGTGCAGGCCACAGCAGTGCAGTGATCTATAAACCCGGACTAGATATCTGTCCAGCACGGGGTGCTATGCAGAACACAGCAGTGCATTGATCTAAAAACCAGGATAAGATATCTGTCCAGCACGGGGAGCTGTGCAGACAACAGCAGTGCATTGATGTATCAACCCAAATTAGATATCTGTTCAGCACCGGGAGCGGTGCAAACCACAGCAGTGCATTGATCTATAAATCCGGAATAGATATCTTTCTAGCAGCGGGAACTATGTAGACCACAGCACAGCATTGATCTATAAACCCGGACGAGATATCTGTTCTATACTAGGAGCTGTGCAGACCACAGCAGTGCATTGAAATATAAAACCGGATTAGATATCTGTCCAGCCCGGGGAGCTGTATGGATCACAGCAGTGCATTGATATATAAACTTGGATTAATTATCTGTCCAGCACGGGGAGCTAAGCAGACCACAGCAGTGCATTGATCGACAAACCCGGAACAGATATCTGTCCAGCACCAGGAGCTATGCTGACCACAGCAGTGCATTGATCTATAAACCCGGATTAGACATCTGTCCAGCATGAGGAATTGTGCAGACCACAGCAGTACTTTGAAGTATAAACCCGAATAAGTTATCTGTCAAGCAAGTGGTGCTGTAGACATCACAGCAGTTCATTGATCGATAAACATGGACGAGATATCTGTCCAGCAACGGTTGCTATGCCGACTGCAGTAGTGCATTGATCGATAAACCCGGACGAGATATCTGTCCAGCACCGGGAGTTGTGTAGATTACAGCAGTGCATTGATCTATAAACCCACGCTAGATATCTGTCCAGCACGGGGAGCTGTGCAAACGGCAGCAATGCATTAATATATGAACTCGGATTAGATACCAGTCCAGCACTGGGAGCTATGCAGAACACACCAGTGCATTGATTTATCATGCCAGACGTGATATCTGGCCAGCACCGGGAGCTATGCAGAACACAGCAGTGCATTCATCTATAAACCCGGGCTCGATATCCGTCAGCACGGGAAGCTGTGCAGACCACAGCAGTGCATTGATCAATAAATTCAGACTGGATATCTGTCCAGCACGGAGAGGTGTGCAGACCGCAGCAGTGCACTGATCTATAAACCCGGATTAGATATCTGACCAGCACCGGGAGCTATGCAGACCACAGCAGAGCCTTGATCTCTAAATCCTAACTAGATATCTGTCCTGCACGGGGAGCCGTGCAGACCACGGCAGTGCATTGATCTATAATCCCGGGCTACCTATCTGTCCAGCACGGGTGGCTATGCAGAACACAAGAGTTCATTAATCGAAAACCCGGACGAGATGTCTGTATAGCACGGGGAATTATGCAGAACACAGCAGTGCATTGAACTGTTAAGCCAGAGTAGCTATCTTTCCAGCACAGAGAGCTATGCAGAACACAGCAGTGCATTGATCGTTAAAACCGGACAAGATATAAATACTGCACCGGGAACTGAGCAGTGTATTGATCTGTAAAACCGGATTAGAGATCTGTCCCGCACGGGGAGCTATGCAGAGCACAGCAGTTCATTGATCTATAAACCCGGACTAGAAATCTATCCAGCACCGGTAGCTGCGCAGATCGCAGTAGTGCATTGATCAAAAACCCAGATTAGATATCTGTACAGCACGGGAAAGAATGCAGAACACAGCAATGCATCGATCTATAAACCCAGACTAGATATCTGTCCAATACCGGGAGCTATGCAGACCACAGCACAGCATTGATCTCTAAACCCGAACTAGAATTCTGTTCTGCACGGTGACCTGTGCAGACCACGGCTGTGCATTGATCTATAATCCCGGACTACCAATCTGTCCAGCACGGGTGGCTATGCAGAACACAAGAGTTAATTGATCTATAAACCCGGACTAGATTTTTGTACAGCACGGGGAACTATGCAGAACATAGAGGTGCATTGATCTGTTAAGCCAGAGTAGCTATCTTTCCAGCACTGAGAGCTATGCAGACCACAGCACTGCACTGACATATAAAGCGGGACAAGACATCTGTCCAGCACGGGGAGCTGTGCAGACCACAGCAGAGCATTGATCTATTAAACCGGACCAGTTATCCGTCCAGCACGGGGAGCTGTGCAGTCCACAGCAGTGCATTGATCTATAAACCCGAACTAGATATCTGTCCAGCATGGTGAGTGCTGCAGATCACAGCATTGCAATGATCTACAAACCCGGATTAGATATCTGTCCAGTAGCAGGAGTTATGTAGATCACAGCAGTGCATTGATCTATAAACCCGAGCTCGATATCAATTCAGAACCGGAGCTATGCAGAGCACAGCAGTTCATTGATCTATAAACCCGGACGAGATATCTGTCCAGCACCGGGAGCTATGCAAACCACAGCACTGCATTGATCTATAAACCCGGATTAACTATCTGTCCCGCACCGGGAGCTATGCAAATCACAGCAGTGCATTGATCAATAAACCCGGACTAGATATCTGTCCAGCACGTGGAGCTGTACAGACCGCAGCAGAGCATTGGTCTGTAAACACGGACTAGATATCTGTCTAGCACCGGAATCTGTGCAGAATACAGCAGTGCAAAGATGTATTAAACCTGACTAAATATCTATCCAGCGTCGGGAGCTATGCACATTACAGCAGTGCATTGATCTATTAACCTGGACTTTATATCTGACCAGCACCGGGAGCTATGCAGATCACAGCATTGCATTGATCTTTTAACCCAGACTCTTTATCTGTCCTGCAGCGGGAGCTATGCAGGTCACAATAGTGCACAAATCTATAAATCGGACTAGATATCTGTCCAGCACGGGGAGCTGTGCAGACCGCAGCAGTGCATTGATCTATAAACCCAGATTAGATATCTGTCCAACACCGGGAAATGCGTAGATCACAGCAGAGCATTGATTTATAAACGCAGACTTGATATCTGTCCAGCACGGGGAGCTATGCAGTTCATAGCAGTGCATTAATCTATAAACCAAGACTAGATATCTGTCCAGCACGGGGAGCTATGCAGACCACAGCAGTGCATTGATCTATAAACCAGGATTAGATATCTGTCCAGTAGCGGGAGCTATGAAGACCACAACAGTGCTTTGATCTATAAACCCGGACTAGATATCATTCCAGCACCGGGAGCTGTGCAGATCACAGAAGTGCATTGATCTACAAACTCGGACTGGAGAACTGTCCAGCATGGGAGCTATGCAGACCACAGCAGTGCATTGATCTATAAACCCGGACTAGATATCTTTCCAGCATGAGGAAATATGTAGAACATAGCAGCGCATTTATCTATAAACCCGCACTAGATATCTGTCCAGCACGGATAGCTGTGCATACCACAGCAGTGCATTGATCTATTAAAACGGAATAGACATCTGTCCAGCACCAGGAACTATGCAAATCACAACAATGCATTGATATATAAACCCGGACTAGATATCTTTCCAGCTTGAGGAACTGAGCAGAACAAAGCAGCACTTTGATCTACAACCCCCCACTAGATATCTGTCCAGCACTGGGATCTGTGCAGATCACAGAAGTGTGAAGATCCATTAATCCAGACGAGATATCTGTCCAGCATCTGGAGCTATGCAGATCACAGTAGTGCATAGATCTGAAAACCACACTTGATATCTGTCCAGCACGGGCAGCTGTGCAGACCGCAGCAGTGCCTTGATCTATAAACCCGGTTTAGATATCTGTCCAGCACGGGCAGCTGCGCAGGACATGGCAGTTCATTGATCAATAAATCCGGACTAGATATCTGTCCAGCACGGGGAGATATGCAGACCATCGCAGTGCATTGACCTATAAACCCAGTCTAGATATCTGTCCAGCATGGGGAGCTATGCAGACAACAGCAGTGCAGTCGTCTATAAACCCGGACGAGATATCAGTCCAGCACTGGGAACTGTACAGACCACAGCAGTGCATTGAAGTATAAACTCTGATTAGATATCTGTCCTGTGTGGGGAGCTGTGCACACCACACAAGTGCATTGATTTTTGAACTCAGACTAGATACCTGTCCAGCACCGGGAGCTGTGCAGATCACAGCAGTGCATTGATGTATAAACCCGGACTAGATATCTGTCCGGAACCGGGAACGTACAGACCACAGCAGTGCATTGATGTGTAAATCCGGATTAGATATCTGTCCAGCAGCAGGAGTAATGCAGAACAAAGCAGAGCAGTGATCTATTAACCCAGACTAGATATACATCCAGTATGGGGAGCTCTGCACACCACAGCAGTGGAATGATCTACAAACCCGAATTAGATATCTGTCCAGTAGCGGGATCTATGTAGATCACAGCAGTGCATTGATCTATAAACCCGGACAAGATATCTGTTCAGCACAGGGAGCTCTGCAGATCACAGCAGTGGAATGATTTAAAAACCGGGTTAGATATCTGTCCAGCAGCGGGAGCTATGCAAACTAAAGCAGAGCATTGATCTATTAACCCGGACTAGATATCCGTCTAGCACGGGGGGCTGTGCAGGTCGCAGCAGTGCATTGATCTATAAACCCGGAGTGGAGATCTGTGCAGAACCGGGAGCTATGCAGACCACAGCAGTGCATTGATCTATAAACTCGGACGAGATATCTGTCCAGCACGTGGAGCTATGCCGTACAGAGCAGTTCATTGATCTATAAAGCCGGACTGGATATCATTCCAGCATGAGGAACTATGCAGAACACAGCAGCGCACTGATCTATAAACACGCACTAGATATCTGTCCAGCACAGGTAGCTGTGCAAACCACAGCAGAGCATTGTTCTAAAAACCCGGATTAGATATCTGTCCAGCACAGGGAGCTGCGCAGACCACAGCAGTGCATTGATATATAAACCTGCACTAGGTATCTGTCCAGCAGTGTGAGCTATGCAGGACACAGCAGTTCATTGATCGTTAAATCCGGACGAGATATCTTTCCGGCATGAGGAACTATGCAGGCCACAGCAGTGCATTGATCTATAAAACCGGATTAGACATCTGTCCAGCACCGGGAACTATGAAAACCACAGCAGTGCATTGATCTATTAACCCGGACTAGATATCTTTCCAGCTTGAGGAACTGTGCAGAACACAGCAGCGCATTGATCTATAACCCCCCACTAGATATCTGTCCAGCACTGGGATATGTGTAGATCACAGCAGTGCAAAGAGCTATTAATCCAGCCTAGATATCTGTCCAGCGGTGGGAGCGATGCACATCACAGCAGTGCATAGATCTATAAACCGGACTAGCTATCTGTGCAGCACGGCAGCTGTGCAGACAGGAGCAGTGCATTGACCTAAAAACCCGGTTTAGATATGTGTCCAGCACGGAGAGCTGAGCAGATCATCGCAGTTCATTGATCTCTAAACCCGGACTAGATGTCTACCCAACACGGGGAACTATGCTTAACACAGCAGGGCATTGATCTGTTAAACCAGACTAGATATCTGTCCATCACGGGGGGCTATTCAGACCACAGCAGTGCTAAGATCAATATACCCGGACTAGAAATCTGTCCAGCACCGGGAGCAGTGCAGATTGTATTAATATATTAATCTAGACTAGATATCTGTCCAGCAACGGGAGCTGTGAGGACCGCAGCAGTGCATTGACCAAAAACCCGGATTAGATATCTGATCAGCACGGGTAAGAATGCAGAACACAGCAGTGCATCGATCTATAAATCCGGACGAGTTATCTGTCCAGCACCGGGAGCAATACAGACCACAGCAGTGCACTCATCTATAAAGCCGGACGAGATATCAGTCCAGCACCGGGGACTGTACAGAACACAGCAGTGCCTTGATGTATAAACCCAGATTGGATATCTGTCCAGCACCTGGAGCTATGCAGACCACAGCAGCGCATTGAACTATAAATCCGGGTTAGACAGCTGGCCAGCAGCGGGAACTATGCAGACCACAGCAGGGCATTGATCTATAAACCTGGACTACATATCTGATCTGTATGGGCAGCTGTGCAGACCACAGCAGTGCATTGATCTATAAACCCGGATTAGATATCTGTCCCGCACTGGGAGCAATGCAGACCACAACTGTACATTGATCTATAAACACGGATTAAATATCTCTCCATCACCGGGAGCTTTGCAGCAAACGGCAGTGCATTGATATATAAATCTGAACTAGATATCTGTCCAGCACCAGAAGCAATGCAGACCACAGCAGTATATTGAGCTATAAACCCGGACGAGATATCTGTCCAGCACGGGGAGCTATGCAGTACACAGCAGTGCATTGATCTATAAGACCGGACTAGATATCTATCCAGCACGTGGAGTTGTGCAGAGTACAGCAATTCATTGATCTATAAACCCGGACTGAATATACTTCCAGCATGAGGAACTATGCAGAACACAGCAGTGCAAAGATCTATAAACCCGGACTAGATATCTGTCCAGCACGGGAGCTGTGCAGACCACAGCAGTTCATTGATCAACAAACCCGGGCTAGATATCTTTCCAGGTTGAGGAACTATGCAGAACACAGCAGCGCATTGATCTATAACCCCCCATAAGATATCTGTCCAGCACTGGGATCTGTGCAGATCACAGCAGTGCAATGATCTATAAACCCGGACTACATATCTGTCCTGCAGTGGGAGCTATGCAGATCACAATAGTGCATAGATCTATTAACCGGACTAGATATCTGTTCAGCACGGGCAGCTGTACAGAACGCGGCAATGCATTGAACTATAAACCCTGCAGACCACAGCAGTGCTTTGATCTATCAACCCGGATTAGACAACTGTCCAGCAACCGGGAGCTTTGCAGATCACAGAAGGGCATTAAACTATAAACCAGGACTAGCTATCTGTCGAGCACGGGGAGCTATGCAGAACACAGCAGTGCATTCATCTATAAACCCGGATGTGTCCTGCAGCCGGAACTATGCAGATTACAGCAGTTCATTGATGAATAAACCCGGACTAGATATCTGTACAGCACCTGGAGCTTTGCAGACCATAGCAGTGTGTTGATAAATAAACGAGGACTAAATATCTGTCCAGCACGGGAGCTCTGCAGACCGCAGCAGTGCATTGATTTTTAAACCCGGCTTAGATTTCTGTCCAGCACGGGAAGCTGTGCAGGACATCGCACTTCATTGATCGATAAATCCCGACTTGATATCTGTCCAGCACTGGTCGCTATGCAGAACATAGCAGATCATTTATCTGCAAACCCGGACTAGATGTCTGTCCAGCAGGGGGAAGTATGCATAACACAGGGCATTGATCTGTTAAGGCTGACGAGATACCTGTCCAGAATTAGTGGTGCTGGAAAAGCACAGCAATTCAGGCAGCATTTCGGTCCGAGTGAAGGGCTTTTGCCCAAAACGTCGATTTTACTGCTCCTCGGATGCTGCCTGAACTGCTGTGCTCTTCCAGCACCACTAATCCAGAATCTGCTGTCCAGCATCTGCAGTCAATTGTTTTTACCTAGATATCTGTCCAGCACTGGGAGCTATGCAGACCACAGCAGTGCATTAATCGATAAATCTGGACTAGACATAGAACATAGAACATCGAACATAGAACAATACAGCACAGAACAGGCCCTTCGGCCCACGATGTTGTGCCGAACATTTGTCCTAGCTTAAGCAAATATCCATGGACATACCAATTGCCGCTTAAAGGTCACCAAAGATTCTGACTCTACCACTCCCACAGGCAGCGCATTCCATGCCCCCACCACTCTCTGGGTAAAGAACCCACCCCTGACATCTCCCCTATACCTTCCACCCTTCACCTTATATTTATGTCCCCTTGTAACACTC
>NW_025211456.1:20319-23226 GCF_004010195.1 Chiloscyllium plagiosum
GCAGGAGGAACATTCCACTGCCTGCGCTGCCATTACTCTACACTTCGTCTCCAAAGCAAGAACATTGAGTAGCTTACCTGTGAACTTTAAAGTTAGGTTAGAGGAGGAGGATGGGAGGGAGGCCCTACTGTGTAGGGCCTGGGGTATAGAACACACCCACTCAAATATCAATCACTTACCTTCCCAATCTCACTTCCGCCCAGCTCGCGCCGCTCTCTGCTGAGAAAAGACCGTTGGCGTCGAGGTAAGTTCGTTATATATCACTTACCTTACCGACCAGGTCTGCGCTCCAACCTCACTTCCGCCCAGCTCGCGCCGCTCTCTGCTGAGAAAAGACCGTTGGCGTCAATCCAGCACCGGGAGCTGAGCAGATCACAGCAGAGCATTGATCTATAAACCCGGATCAGTTATCAGTCCAGCACGGGGGGCTATTCAGACCAAAGCAATGCATTGATCTATAAACCCGGACGAGAAATCTATTCAGCACCGGGAGAAGTGCAGATTGCAGCAGATCATTGATCTATTAATCATGACTAGATATCTGCACAGCATTGGGAGCTGTGAGGACCGCAGCAGTGCATTGATCAAAACCGATTAGATATCTGTTCAGCACGGGAAAGTGCGCAGAACACAGCAGTGCATTGATATATAAACCCGGACTAGTTATCTGTCCAACACTGGGAGCTATGCAGACCACAGCAGTGCACGGATTTATAAAGCTGGACGAGATATCAGTCACACACCGGGATCTGTACAGACTACCGCAGTGGATTGATGAATTAACCCAGATTAGATATCTATCCAGCACTGGGAGCTTTGAAGACCACAGCAGGGCATTGACTGTCAACCCGGACTAGATATCTGTCCAGCATGGGGAGCTACGCAGACCATAGCAGGGCATTGATCTATACACCTGGACTAGATATCTGTCCAGCACCTATAGCTGTTCAGACCGCAGCAGTGAATTGATCTAAAAAAACAGGATCAGATATCTGTCCAGCACCGGGAGCTGTGCAGACCACAGCAGTGCATTGATTTATGATCCCAGATTTGATATCTGTCCAGCACGGGAAGTGTGCAGACCACAGCAGTGCATTGTTCGATAAATCCGGAATAGATATCTGTGCAACACCGGAAGCTGTGCAGAACACAGCAGTGCATTGATCTCTAAACGGAGTCCAGATATCTGTCCAGCAGCGGGAGCTGTGCAGACCACAGCAGTGCATTGAACTATAAACCCGGACTAGATATCTGTCCGTCACAGGGAGCTATGCAGACCACAGCGGTGCATTGATCTATAAAACCGGATTAGGTATCTGTCCAGCAGCTGGAACTCTGCACACCACAGCAGTGCATAGATCACTGGGAGCTATGCAGAACGCAGCAGTTCATTGATGAAAAAATCCGGAATAGATATCTGTCCAGCACTGGCAGCTGTGCAGATCACAGCAATGCATTGATGTACAAACCTGGACAAGAAACTTGTACAGCACAGTGAGCTATGCAGACCATACCAGTGCCTTGATCTGTAAACACGGACTAGATATCTGTCCAGCACCGGGAGCTGTGCAGAACACAGCCGTGCATTGAACTATAAACCCAGACTAGATATCTGTCCAGCACGGGGAGCAATGCAGACCACAGTAGTGCATTGATCTATAGACCTGGACTAGATATCTGCCCAGCACCGGGAACTGTGCAGACGACAGTAATGCATTGATCTATAAACCCAGTTTAGATATCTGTCCAGCACGCGGAGCTATGCAGACCACAGCAGTGCATTGATGTATTAACCCGGATTAGATATCTGTCCAGCAGCGGGAGCTATGCAGACCACAGCAGTGGATTGATCTATAAACACGGACTATATATCTGTCCAGCACCGGGAGCTGTGCAGACCACAGGGGTGCATTGATCGATCAACCCAGACTATATATCTGTCCAGTTTTGCAGAACACAGCAGTTCATTGATCTGTAAACCCGGACTAGATATCTGTCCAGCACTGGGAAGTTATGCAGACCGCAGTAGTGCATTGATGTATAAACCCGGAGTAGGTATCTATCCAGCACCGCGGGCTCTGCAAACCGCAGCCGAGCATTGATCTATAAACTCGGACTAGATATCTGTCCAGCACGCGGAGCTGTGCCGACCATAGCAGTTCATTGATCTATAAACGCGGACTAGATATCTGTCCAGCACGGGGAGCTGTGCAGAACACAGCAGCGCATTTATCTATAAACCCGGACTAGATATATGTCCTGCACCGGGAGCTGTGCAGAACACAGCAGTGCATTGGTCTATAAACCCGGACTAGATATATGTCCAGCACCGGGAGCTGTGCAGAACACAACAGTGCAGTGATCTATAAACCCGTATTAGACATCTGTCCAGCACGGGGAGCTATGCAGATAACAGCAATTCATTCATCTATAAACCGGAACTAGATATCTGTCCAGCACGCAGAATTATGCAGACCACAGCAGTGCAGTGATCTATAAACCTGGATTAGATATCTGTGCAGCTTATGAAACTATGCAGACCACAGCAGTGCATTGATATATAATCGTAGGCTAGATATCTGTCCAGCACAGAGAGCTATGCAGACCACAGCAGAGCATTGATCTATAAACCCGGATTAGATACCTGTCCATCACTGGGAGCTGTCCATCACTGGATATCTGTCCAGCATGGTAAACTACACAGTCCACAGCAGTGCATTGATCTATAAACCCGATCTATAAACCAGGAGCAGTTACCTTCCCAGCATGCAGGACAGTGTACCCCACCCCAGTGCATTGATCTGTAAACCAGGAGCAGTTACCCTCCCAACATGTAGGACTGTGTACACCATCCCAGTGAATTGCTCAGTAACATTGTGTTAGATCACTGCCCAGCGCGGGGAAACT
>NW_025211457.1:0-16441 GCF_004010195.1 Chiloscyllium plagiosum
GTTTAATGGCAGGAGACAGGGTGGTGGCCAAGAATTGCGTGTGTTTGTTTCTGTGTATATCTGTTTAATGGCAGGAGACAGGGAGTTGGTCGAGGGTTGTGTGTGTGCATTTCTGTGAATATCCGCTCAATGGCAGGAGACAGGGTGGTGATGTAGGGTTGCGTGTGTGTTCCTGTGTATATCTGTTTAATGGCAGGAGATAGGGTGATCGTGGAGGGTTGTGCATGGGCGTGTTTCTGTGTATATCTATTTAATTGCTGAGGACAGGGTGGTGGAGGAGAGATGTGTGTGTGTTTCAGTGCATATCTGTTTAATGACAGGAGACAAGGTGGTGGTAGGGCGATGTATGTGTCTGTGTTTCTGTGTATATCCGTTTAATGGCAGGAGACAGGGTGGTGGTGGAGGGAGTATGTGCGTGTTTCTGTGTATGTCTGTTTAATTGCAGGAGACAGGGTGGTGGTAGAAGGTGGTGTATGCGTGTTTCTGTGTATATCTGTATAATCGTAGGAGACAGGGTGGTGATGGAGGGTTGTGTGTGTTTGTGTTCCTGTGTATATCTGTTTAATCAAAGGAGACAGGATGGTGGTGGAGGGTTGTTGTATATTTCCGTAAATTTCTGTTTAATAGCAGCAGACAGCGTGGTGGTAGAGGATGGTGAGTGTGTGTTTCTGTGTATAACTGTTTAATAGCTGGAGACAGGGTGGTGCTGGAGTTTTGTGTGTGTATTTCTGTACATATCTGTTTAATTACAGGAGACAGGTGGAGGGTTGTGTGTGTGTTTCTGTGTATATCTGAACAATGACAGGAGACAAATTGGGTTTCAAGGATTGTGTGTGCGTGTGTGTGTGTATTCCTGTGTATATTTGTTTAATTGCAGAAAACCATGTGGTGGTGGAGGGGTGTGTATGTGTTTCTGTGTATATCTGTTTAAGTGCAGGAGACAGGGTGGTCGTGGAGGGTTGTGTGTGTGTTTCTGTATATATCTGCTTAATGACAAGAAAGAAATTGGGTGTCAAGGGTTGTGTGTGCGTGTGTGTGTTTCTGTGTATATCTATTTAATGGCAGAAAACCATGTGGTGGTGAAGGGTTGTGTGTGTGTGTTTCTGTGTATGTCTATTTAATAGCAGGAGACAGGGGTATGGTGCCGAGATGTGTGTGTGTTTCTTTTTATACCTGTTTAATTGCCGGTGAGTGTGTGATGGTGGACCATTGCGTGTGTGAGCGTGTGTTTCTGTGTAGATCTGTGTAATGGCAGGAGACAGGACGGTCGTGGATGATTGTGTGTGTGTTTCTGTGTATATTTGTTTAATGACTGAAAACAATGTGGTGGGGAAGGGTTGTGTTTGTGTGTGTGTGTGTTTCTGTTATATTTGTTTAATGACAGGAGACAGGAAGGTGGTTTAGAGATTTGTGTGTTTCTGTGTATATCTGTTTATTGTTCGGAGGCAAGGTGTTGGTGCAGAGTTGTGTGTGTGTGCTTCTGTGTATATCAGCTTGATAGCGTGAGACAACGTGGTGGTGGAGGCTTGTGTTGTGTGTTTCTGAGTATATCTGATTACTGGCAAGAAACAGGGTTTTGGTGGATGTGTTTCTGTGTATATCTATTTAATGGAAGGAGACAGCGTCATGATGGAGGGTTGTGTGTGTTTCTGCATATATCTGCTTAATGGCAGGAGACAGGGTAGTGGTGGAAGGTTGTGTGCTTGTGTTTCTGTCTATAACTGTTTAATAACAGGAGACAGGTATTTGTGCAGGTTGTTCTGCATTTTACGAATAACGTGCAATTTGATGCAGAGACATTCACACCTAAACATGAGCCATATTGATACTAACTGAGCTGAAAACGTGTTGGAACTGAGTTGGAAGAGTGTTTTTTTTACGTTTTCAAGGTGTCAGTTACGCTGGACAACAACGAGCTATTGGAAACAAAAATTTGAAAGGTAGAATGACTTCAACTTTCAGTGCTGGATGCCACTGAGCCACAACAAAGGCGGCTTGTGCTTGTTTCTGTAGTGTAGTGGTCATCACGTTCGCCTTACACGCAAAAGGCCCCCAGTTCGAAACTGGGCAGAAACTGCTTGCTTCTTCAGGTGCTGCCTTTTCCAGGGACAAGAACTGAGCTTTCTTGCTTGCTTTCCCATCTGCAAACCTGCCTTCGAATTTGCTTGAACAAATCTGCTCTCACAGTGAAACGTAATGTAATACAATTCCATTTAATTACTGTGCAAAGCATTGTAAAGTTTTTCTCCAACCTGGTTCTGATCATATGCCATTCTGTTTGAGAGTGTAGTTACCGCCTTCTGATCCTTTCACGAAAAGCAGTACCGCATTTGCATTCCTTGCGCAGGCGGACCGGTTCAAAGACAGGGAAGAAGCTGATGCTTTGGTGTCACAGCGCACCACGGATTCCTGAACTAGTCTGTCTGTCAAATGTACCCCCAAAGTCGTCTATGAAGGACATCATTTGGAAGCTGTCTGTCGTTATTCAACCTGCGTGAGTTGTTACCAGAGGTCCTGAATCATGTTTTGGAGCAGTTCGCACGTTAGTGGCTCATTCAATTAGCAACAGCAATGAAAGAAATTACACTCTCAGAGGAACCTCTGGACCTGTGCTTTCATAGCGTATAAGCACTCAAGGTCAGTTAGCACCTCTTCCGGAGAGGGGGGTGGGGTGAGGTAATTATCTTTTGACTTCTGTTACTATGTTCAGAAACTGCCTTTTAGATTGAGGTGAACAGAAACTGCATTTCTAAAAAGCACCATGGAATTTAGTAAAATGTATTGAGTCGCTTCTCGTCGATTTCCACACAGGTTTCCAACTCATGTCCAGGAATGAACATCTCTGCATCAAATTGCACGGTTAAGGTAAAAGGCAACGAAATTGGCATCTCGAACTGGCTCCGAGGTCAGAGCATCCTCACAATGTGATCTGTCATTCTCGCATTGTAATGCTACCTCCGGTTTTAGGGTGGAGAACATTCTTTGGAACTCTTATTCTGCAAAACAGACACAGTGACTGAAACTATGCTGCACGGTATGATGTGGAACACGGCCTGCTCAGGTTTGTGCATTTTCCCAGTAGTCCGGTGTGCTTCGTGTTCCGTGTAAACGTGAAAGTTGCCCTGTTTCGAGCAATGGGTAAAATCATTTAGTAAAGCAAGAATCGAAATTGTAGTAATGTCAAGCAGCTCATGGTTATTTGACCAAATCAGAATCGATCATATATTCTCACGCACTCACAGATACATTTGTAGCTGAAAAGAGTCTGATAAGATAGACTCGCTTACCATTGATTTTTGTCTGGATTGATGGGCTATCATTATCTCCTGCGAAATTGATATTGTGGACGGGAACATCCCAGCAGCTGTCCGAATCGGTGAGGGATCATGTGGCTTTGCATCTGTTGTTATGCAGGAGCACAATTGGAAGTGCAAGAAAACGGGCCACGCTGGCAGGAAGGTCGTGTGGCCGAGCGGTCTAAGGCGCTGGATTAAGGCTCCAGTCTCGACAGAGGCGTGGGTTCCAATCCCATCGCAACCAACGATGCAGTTGGTAAAAATGCTGCTTCGACCCCTGCTGCATTTCTGTTTTAAACAGAAGAAAAATGGGTTTCCTTCACGGGGAATTAACTGTGGTGTGGAAAAGTGCCGATTTTCCGAAGTGTCTGTGCTGTCATGGTCGTGTTTACCTCCCGCGCGGAAGATCGCAAGCAGCTCTACTGTTGCTTTCCGTTCCAGGCAAGTTGAGTTTTCACTGGAACCGAATGGAGACTGTTATTTCATCGCTGTTGTGTGATTGGTGAAACTCACTTTTTATGGCCCATTCTTATTATGTTCTTTCTTTCTCTCTTTACAGCATTGTCTGTGAAGTGGTGGTACACTTAGGGTGCAGTATGTTTGAAAGAGTAGTTTGGAAATGCCCCGTTGTTAGTTGTGAGATTACTTTATGACTCATGCCCTCGGACTGCCTCACATTTAGCATTCATGCTCGCTGTGTTTGAAAATACATTAGGTATGCCAGTTTTGTTTGTGTTCCGTGTTAAATGCTTTCTGTTTTGCGATTCGCTCAATACATTTCGAATTGACAGGGTTTCTGAGGTAACTTCCAGCAGCCAAATGGGGTACACCGCGTGGAAACAGATACTTCGGTGTATCTCGTCCATGCTCACCACATAGCCAAAATTAAACAAGTCCCATGAAACAACGAGCTATTGGAAACAGAAAGGTGAAAGGTAAAATAGCTTCAACTTTCAGTGCTGGATGCCACTGAGCCGCAGTGCGGCCAGCTCACACTTGTTTCTGTAGTGTAGTGGTCATCACGTTGGCCTAACACGCGAACGGTCCCCAGTTCGAAACTGGGCAGAAACTGCTTTGTTCTTCAACTGCAGCCTTTTGCATCGACAAGAACGGAGCTTTCTTGCTTGCTTCCCCATCTTCAAATCTGCCTTCGAATTTGCTTGAACAAATCTGCTCTCGTAGTGAAATGTAATGCAGCTCCATTTACTTACTGTGCAACGCATTGTAAAGTTTTTCTCCAACCTGGTTCTGATCATATGCCACTCAGTTTGAGAGTGTAGTTACCGCCTTCTGATTCTTCCATGAAAAGCAGGACCGCATTTGCATTCCTTGCGCAGGCGGCCCGGTTCAAAGACAGGAAAGAAGCTGTCACAGCGCACCACGAATTCCTGAACTTGTCTGTCTGTCAAATGTAGCCCAAAGTCGTCTCTGAAAGCCCTCATTTTGAAGCTGTCTGTCGTTATTCAACATGCGAGAGTTAGCACCAGAGGTCCTGAATCATGTATTGGAGCAGTGCGCACGTTAGTGGCCCATTCAATCAGCAACAGCAATGAAAGAAATCACACTCTCAGAGGAACCTTTGGACTTGTGGTTTCATAGCGTCGCTACTATTAAGGTGCGCCCTGAGATCTAAGTCATGTTGGAACTGAAACGGAGGAATCGACAGAGAGGCTACAGAATGACATCGAATCCATTTGGTTTTCTTTAAATCACTGACGAGCAGGAAAACGTAAACGGGGAGGGCGAGTGGGGAAGTGAGGCAGTTGCAGCTCTGGTGAAATTCCTTCTTTATGATTCACTCAGCAACCAGAGACGTGAAGGTGACTCAGACGTGAGAGCTCTTCACATCGAGTTAGCACCTCTTCTGGAGTGGGGGTGGGATGAGCTAATTACCTTTTGACTTCTGTTACTATGTTCAGAAACTTCCTTCCCCACTCGCCCTCCCCGTTTACATTTTCCTGCTCGTCAGTGATTTAAAGAAAACCAAATGGATGCGATGTCATTCTGTAGCCTCTCTGTCAATTCCTCCGTTTCAGTTCCAACATGACTTCGATCTCGGGGCGCACCTTAATACTAGCGATGCTATGAAACCACAAGTCCAAATCGTTCCAATGAATTTCGATGTCATATGTTATTGAATTTCTCCCATTTCCTTCATCTCCGGCCTGGAGACATCGGAAGGGAAAGGTAATCTAATCGAGACTGTGATTGTTGAAACTCACTTTATATGGCCCATTCTTATTATGTTCTTTCTTTCTCTATTTTCAGCATTGTCTGTGAAGTGGTGGTGCACTCAGGTTCCAGTATGTTTGAAAGAGTAGTTTGGAACTGCCATGTTGTTAGTTGTGAGATTACTTTATGGCTCTTGCCCCCGGACTGTCTCACATTTAGCATTCATGCTTCGCTGTGTTTGAAAATACATAAGGTATGCCAGTTTTGTTTGTGTTCCGTGTTAAATGCTTTCTGTTTTGCGATTCGCTCAATACATTTCGAGTTTACAGGGTTTCTGAGATAACTTGCAGCAGCAAAAATCCTCAACTGAGAATCTGGGAAAATTTCACAGAGTATGGTCAGTCGGAGCTAAAGTAAGGAAGTCGTTCGTTTCTGCAGTGTTTCACAATACTACCTTTCCCGTGAGCAGTCGAACAGACTAAATGATTGTGCCACAGACTTCGACGGCAAACTCCGCTAAAAATTAATCCTTTAAAGCCGGTGTAAGCAACACGACGTTATTGGGGTACACCGCGTGGAAACAAATACTTCGGTGTATCTCGTCCATGCTCACCACATAGCCAAAATTAAACAAGTCCCGTTCCCCAGCATTTGGCCCCAACCCCTCTCAACCCATCCTATCCAGAAACTCATCCGATTACTTTTGCAATTTTCTGAGTGTAATAGCCTCCTCCACTTCCTCTGGTAGCTCATTCCAAACACGCACAACCTTCTGTGTGGGAAATGTGCCTCAGGTCCTTTGTCAATTTCAGTCCACTCACCTTAAACCTGTGCACTCGAGTTTTCAACTCACCCCAACTTGGGTAAAACACATAAATACTCAGTTTACAACCGTTCCATCAGATCATGTCGCAGCCGTTCCGCTGCAGGAAAAGTCGTCCCAAACTATTCCAACTCGCCCTACGGTCCAAACATTGACGACATCTTTGTCTATATTTTGTCATCAATTTCACGTGTCTTTTTTTTACGTTTTGAAGATGTCAATTCCGCTGGAAGTGGTTTACACGGAACATGAATATGGTTCATGTTCCGTGTAAACCAACCTTTATCTTGCAGCAATGAGCGAAATCATTGACCAGGCAAGAATCGCAATTCCAGTAATGTCATGCAGCTCATGGTTTCTTTGTTGAATTACAATCGAATATACATTCTCTCATGCAGACATCACATTTGTGGCTCAAACGAGTCTCAGAATGTAGGATCAGCTTCCCATTGGTTTTTGTGTGGATTGAAGGATTATCATTATCTGCTGCAAAACTGATATTGTAGCTGGGCAGATCCCAGCAGTTGTGCGAGCAGGACAGGAATGGGGGAACTCTTTCCCTGTGACTTTGCTTCTGTTGTTTTGCAGGAGCATCATTGAAAGTGTAAGAAAATGTGCGACTGCGGCGGCTGGTCTTGTGGCCGAGTGGTCGAAGGCACTGCATTGTGGCTCGAATGTCTCATGAGGCGTGTGTTTGAATCCCATCATTTGTGTGCTTTGCCGGTTTTACTGCAGCGTGTTGATGTTCAGTGTTTAAATTCCAACACGACTAGCTTACTTTGCTTATTGGAAATGTATCTCTGATGTGGGAGAGTGCACCCTCTCCAACCTGCCAGTGTCCACGCTGTCGTGATCACATTTGCCTCCCACACGAAAAGCCCGGGCCTCATGCGGTTCCACTGCTGCTTCATATTCCGGCCAAGTTGTGTTGTTCACTGTTTTTGCTGAAACAGAACGGAGTTTGATATTTCATCGCTGGTGTGAAACAAAATCCTGCAGTGACTTTACTTCTCGTTATTTGTTGTTCTGGCGAATGGGAAAATAATTCCGGTTATTTGTGATGTCATATGGTCTTACATTTCTCTCGTTTCCTTCAATTCTGTCCTGGAGACGTGGGCAGCAGGCACTGCCGCATTGTTGATCGGATGGGCTAACTAATCTAAACGAGACTGTGTTTGGGAATATTCACTTTTCATGGCCCATTCATATTCGGTTCTTTTTTTCCCCTCATTTCAGAGTTTTTCGGGAGGTGACGGTGCACTAATATTCCAATATATGTTGGGTGCATAATATGGAATTGCTCTGCTGAAGGATCTGGGAGTCGTTTATGGCTGATTGCCCCCGGACTGCCCCAGAACAGCATTAATGCTTCGAAATCTCTGAAAGTGCATTTTAAACAATTTCTTAGCATTTAGCCCCTCTCTCACTAAACCCTTCCTATGCAGAAATTCATCCAATTGCCTTTGAAATCTTCTGAGTCTACTAGCCTCCTCCACTTCATCTGGTAGCTGATTCCATACACGCACACCCTTCTATGTGGGAAAGGTGCCTCAAATCCTTTTTATATTTTACCTATTTCACCTTAAACCTATGCTCTCCTGTTTTCAACTCACCGTACATTGCCGAAAGCAAAACCTTAAGTGTTGACAAACCTTCCTTAAGGTCACGCCTGACGATGAAAGGAAAGTTGTCCCGGCATTTTCAGACTAGTCCTACATTCCAAACTGTGCGCCCCTGACAATTATACTTTGTGAGCAATTTCACGTGATTTTCTTAATTTTTCAATGATGCCAGTTACGCTGGAGAACAACCAGCTCCTGGAAACATAAAGAAAAAGCATTGAACGGCTGTAAATTTTAGCACTGGACGACTCTGAAGACCAGCTACTTGCGTGGATGCTTTCTGTCGTGTAGTGGGTGTTGGAGTCACCTCATACACATAAACGCCCCGCGTCAAAATCCGGGACAAATAGCCTTATTCCTAATGACAGCCTTTCAGACTGATATGAGCAGAGCTTTCTAACTTGCTGTTCATATCAGCAAACGTGACTTTGAATTTTCTCGCTCATACATGCTCGAGTGGTGAAAAATAATGCAATCCTGTTTCATTACTAGGTGAAACATTGTTTCGGTTTTCTCCAACCTGGTTCTGAATATGCACAGATGTGTACAACACTGGAGACCATTCTATTTCAGAGTTGAGTTACCGTGCTCTGATCCTTCCACTAAAAGCAGTACAACATTTACTTTTCTTGGGCAGACGACCCGGTTCAAAGCCAAGGAGCTAAGGTTCCCCGCAAAATTCCTCATGTGAAGGACCTGGGCATGTTTCATGGAGAATGGTCAGTGGAGGCAAAATTATGGAAGTCCTCGGTTCTGCAGTGTTGCTAAACACTAAATTGAAGCGCGATTGGATTTTAGTATTCTGAGACATAATTTAAACTGATTGGTAAAATAGGAATTGTTTCCTAATTAGAAACCAACTCAGATTTGTTTCGCAGCCAAATGTTACATCTTTCCAATTTTCCAGTGCACGCTGAGACTGCTAGCTGGTCATCACAGGTATTTGTCAGCTGTCAGTTCTGACCAACATTCACTCTCATTTAAAGGTGGAGAGCACACCTTCAATGTCATAACACTGTTCTCATCACAACATCCTGCAGCTTAGAAGCTGTCTTGGGGACAGGGGTTGGATTGCAGCCGTAACCGTATTAAATGTAAAAATTTTCACACGGGAAGCGCCGTTCACGAGGGGGGAGTTTCTGTAAGCTGTGTCCCAGGGCTGTGCAGGGAGCTGCAGTGGCCACCTTTTGTTGACAGCGGGGGGACGAGAGAGAGCAGTGTTTGTCCTTATCGTACTCTGTGTGGGGTCAGGGAACACAGAATCATCAATGGTTTGGGTTGCAATTCAACCTTGCCATAGATTTTCCGGTTTAAATGGAGGTAGGGTGGTATTCCAATAGTCTGATCTGGAACAACCAAAGCTCCATAGCTGGATGGTCTCAAACTACCAACCTTTATCTTGCAGCCCGTTGCTGCCTATTTGAGCCACACAGCCTGCCACCAACCAGGCATGCCGATTTCTCTAAAGCAGGAAGGTTAGCGGGGATCTGAACGGTGGTGAACAGCTGGAGCTCTCACTGTCTTCAGAGTCTGTCACCAATTTTCTGCTTTCATCAGCGAGAGTGTCAGAGAGTTTGAGGGGTCTGCAAACACCCAGAGGAAAAGGAACAATCACAAACTGTAAATTACCCAGGCCCATCCATGTGACTACGTGAGGTCACGTCTCTTGTGGTTCTGGTGCTGGGATAATTCAAACCCATGGTTTGACGGAAACTGGAGATTAAATACAGCGTTTCACGATGCTCAGCTCAACTATCGATCATTAAGAAACAATGGGTATAGAATCCCTTCCGCGTAACCACTTCATCAAATCCACCCTGTCAATCAGTCCAAAATCTTAACGTTTGTATCTCATCGTCCATTTCCTTCAGTTGATAGGAATAATCTGTTTTCATCTGCATTGTCTACACCGATCATAAGCCCATAAGCTCTGTTAAAACTCCCTTCAACTCTCCAATTCGCCAATGTGGTTGATCTGTTCCTCTCAGGGACACTGCCATCCTTCCCAATTTGCGAGGGATCTGCCCCCTCTCAGGTGCCCTGCCATTCTTCCCAATGTGTGGGTGATCGGTCCCTCTCAGGGGCCCTAACCATTCTTCGCAATGTGTGGGTGATCGGTGCCCCTCAGGGACACTACCAACCTTCCCAATGTGGGTGATCTGCTCCCTCTCATGGACCCTGCCATCCTTCCCAATGTGTGGGTGATCTGCTCCGTCTCATGGACCCTGCCATCCTTCCCAATATGTGGGTGATCTGTCCCTCTCTCACTGACCCTGCCATCCTTCCCATTGTGAAGGTGATCTGCCCCCTCCCAGAGACCCTGTCATCCATTCCAATGTAAGGTTGATCTGTCCCCCTCTTAGTGACACTGCCATCCTTCCCATTGGGTGATCTGCCCTCTCTCAATTACCCTGCCATCATTCCCAATGTATGGGTGATCTGCTCCCTCTCAGAGACCCTGCCACCTTCCCAATGTGTGGGTGATCTGCCCCCTCTCAGAGACCCTGCAATCCTTCCCAATGTGTGGGTGATCTGCCACATCTCAGGGACCCTGCCATTCTTCCCAATGTGTGGGTGATCTGACCCCTCTCAGGGACACTGCCATCCTTCCCATTTTGTGGGTCATCTGCCCACTCCCAGGGACCCTGCCATCCTTTCCAATGCATGGATGATCTCTCCCCTCTCAGTGACCCTGCCATCCTGCCCATTGTTGGGTGATCTGCCCACTCTCAGTGACCCTGCCCATCCTACCCATTGTGTGGGTGGTCTGCCCTATCTCAGGGACTTGCTTTCCTTCTAAATGTATGGGTGGTCTGTCCCCCTTTCAGTGACCCTGCCATTCTTCCCATTGTGTGATTGATCTTCCCTCTTTCAGGGACCCTGCCATTCTTCCCAAAGTGTGGGTGATCTTCCTTTCTCAGGGACACTGCCATCCATCCCACTTAGTGTGTTATTGACCCCCCCCCCCCCCCCCCCACAGGGACCCTGCCATCCTTCCCAATGTCTGGATGATCTGCCCCCTCACAGTGAACCTGCCATCCTTTCCAATGTGTGGGTGATCTGCCCCCTCTCAGGTAAACTGCCATCCTTCCAAATGTTTGGGTGACCTGCCCCCTCTCAGGGACACAGGCATCCTTACAATTGTGTGGGTGATCTGCCCTCCCTCAGTGATCCTGCCATCCTTCCCAATGAATTAGTGAACTGCCCCCTCTCAGGGACACTGCCATCTTTCCCAATGTGTGAGTGGTCACTCCCTCTCAGGGGCACTGCCATCATTCTCAATATGTGGATGATCTGCCCCCTCTCAGGGAACCTGCCAACCTTCCAAATGTGTGGCTGATCTGCCCCTCTCACGGACCCTGCCATCGTTCCCAATGTGTGGGTAAGCTGCCCCCTCTCAGGTACACTGCCATCTTTCCCAAAATGTGGGTGATCTCCACCCTATCAGGGACTCTGCCATCCTTCCTAATGTGTAGGTGGTCTGCCCCATCTCAGTGACCCTGCCATCCTTCCCTTTGTGTGGGTGATTGGGCCCCTTCCATGAACCCTGCCATCCGTCCCAATGTGTGGGTGATTGGACCCCTTCCATGGACCCTGCCATCCGTCCCAATGTGTGGGTGATCTGTCCCCCTCTCAGTGACCCTGCCATCCTTCCCACTGTGTGGGTGATCTGCCCCCTCTCAGGGACACTGCCATCCTTCCCAATGTATGACTGATCTGCCCCTCTCAGTGACCCTGCCATCCTTCCCATTGTGTGGGTTGATTGGACCCCTTCCATGGACCCTGCCATCCGTCCCAATGTTTGGGTGATCTGTCTCCTCTCAGGGACACCGCCATACTTCACAATGTGTGGGTGATCTGTCCTCTCTCAGGGATACTGCCATCCTTCCCAATGTGTGGGTGATCTGCCCTCTCTCAGGGATACTGCCATCCTTCCGAATATGTGGGTGATCTGTCCCCCTCTCAGTGACCCTGCCAACCTTGCCAATGTGTGGGTGATCTGCCCTCTCTCAGAGACACTGCCATCCTTCCGTATATGTGGGTGATCTGCCCCCTCTCATGGACACTGCTCTCCTCCCCAATGTGTGAGTGATATGCCCCCTCTCATGGACCCTGCCATCCTCTGCAATGTATGGTTAATCAGCCCCCCTCAGTGACTCTACCGTCCTTCACATTGTGTGGGTGATTGGCCCCTTCTCATGGACCCTGCCATCCTTTCGATTGTGTGGGTGATCTGACCCCTCTCAGAGACCCTGCCATCCTTCTCATTGTGTGGGTGATCTGCCCCCTCTCAGGGACGCTGCCATCCTTTCCAATGCATGGGTGATCTGACCCCTCTCAGTAATCCTGCCATCCTTCCCATTATTTGGATCATCAGCCCCCTCTCAGTGACCCTGCCATTCTTCCCAATGTTTGGGTGATCTGCCCTCTCTCAGGGACACTGCCATCCTTCCGAATATGTCGGTGATCTGCCCCCTCTCATGTACACCGCCATCCTTTTCAATGCATGGGTGATCTGGCCCCTCTCAGTAATCCTGCCGTCCTTCCCATTATGTGGATCATCAGCCCCTCTCAGTGACCCTGCCATCCATCCCAATGTATGGGTGATCTGCCCCCTCTCTTGGTCCCTGCTCTCCTTTCCAATGTATGGGTGATCTGCCCCCTCTCAGTAACCTTGCAATCCATCCCAATGTGTGGGTGGTCTGTCCCCTCTCAGGGACTCTGCCATCCTTCCCAATGTGTGGGTGATCTGCCCCCTCTCATGGGCCCTGCCATCCTTCCCAATGTGTGGATAAACTGCACCCTCTCAGGGTCCCTGCCATCCTTCCAATTGTGTGGATGGTCTGCCCCCTCTCAGGGACCCTGCCATCCTTCCCAATGTGTGGGTGATCTGCCCCTCCCATGGACCCTGCCATCCTTCACAATGTGTGGGTGATCTGCGACCTCTCAGGTGCCCTGCCATCCTTCCTAATGTGTGGTTGATCCACAACCTTAGACTATTTTTCGGGATATGGAGTTTGTTGATTTTAGGTGGCTCATGATTAAAATTACTGACGATATGCAGTTGACAATTTATCACAATTTCCAAAGAATTTATCGAGTTTAAGAATGAATCATTTAACTAATTAAGAAATGAATGATATATGAAGAAAGTTGTATTGTGACAGTTGGAAATGGTTCACTGATACAGAAGACAAACTGGCTGTTGGTGAATAATGAGGCAGTCTTGTTATGGTTGTAGTCAGCCTCCTGCTCGCCAATCTATTTCTATATGCTATTCAAATATATATACCATATCCAGGACTGAACCCTGAAATACTCTGCTTCTCAGGCCGGTTTGTTACTGTGTCAATCAATTATTTGAACCGATTGTCTCATGGCTATGTGACATAGAATCTGAATAGTTAACTACTGGTGTAAGAGCTGATCAACAAAACTGCATGCTCACCATACATAGCAACAAAACTTTTATTAACCTGCACCTATCGAGACCAGGAGTGTGCCATTTGATTAACTGCTCCAGGTAATTATGTGCTCCATAATCAGTGTAAAAACACGCACACAATATTTAAACATAATGAAACAGGTATACTGTTATACATTATTAACAGTATAAGTTGCTTAAACAATAATGCAACTTTGCCTGAAATAAAACTTTGCTGTCCCGGTAAAATTGTGTGGTTAAGGAACTCCAAAAGACAGTAGTTTGCAAATAGTGAAATTCGCATGTAACATAATTTTGGAGTTTAAAAAAGGTTCGCCTCATGGTATCCTGTCAATTGGTTTGAATTCCCATTTGGTTCACTCATACCCTTTCATGAAGGGAATCTGCCATCTTCACCTGGTCGGGCCGACATGTGAATACTGAGACATGACAATACGGTTGATTATTCAATATCTTGTGGATAATTTGAATGGTTGATAAATGCTGCCCCAGAAAGGGATGCGATGATCCTGTGAACAAACAAAATCAAAAATCCAATCATTGTTATTGCGTGGGAACTCGCTGGTAATTAATTCACCTGAATGACAGTGCATTTCTTCCCACATTCAGAGCAGGGGAACAGTCTCTCACCAATGTGGACCTGCTAGTGTGTCAGCAGATGGGAGGTCTGAATGAATTCCTTGTCACACACAGAGCAGGGGAACAGTCTCTCCCCAGTGTTGACTCACTGGTGTGTCAGTAGGTGGGGTTTCAGAATGAACTCTTCGTCCCATTCAGAGCAGGGAACAGTCTCTCCTCAGTGTGCTCTCATTGGAGTGTCAGTAGGTGGGATGTCTGAATGAATTTCTTGTCACACACAGAGCAGGGGAACAGTCTCTCCCCAGTGTGGGCTCACTGGTGTGTCAGCAGGTGGGATGTCTGAATGAATTCCTTGTCACACACAGAGCAGCAGAACAGAGTGAAGACACAGCTGAGCCAGGAGGTAAGAGAACTTTATGAATGCTTTCCCTCACTTCGACCAGGTGAACGTTTCTCCCTGATCTGACTGTACGAACGTGTTTACAGATTGGATGGGTAATTGAAAGCCTTGCCACAGCCCCCGCCCCCTTCCCCCGCCACATCCACAGTTTCTTGTCCATGTGACATTGGTTTAGTTTCAAAAAGTCACATGTTAACGTGAAGCCCAGACCACATAGAATAAGTACAGTTTCTCCTCAATCTAAATGTTCTAAAATCTCGCACTATTCATTTTATATTAAATGAAGTATCTCTCTTTGATCTTGGGGTGATGTTTGATCTGTCTCTTAACTGCATGTCCCCATTTTATAAAACACTTTAGAATTTACATATTTTTTTTCAATGTTTGAGATAAAGAGTTAACTGAAAGGCAGCTTGTGAAGTCAGGGGGAATTAATGTAGCAATTTATGGGTTTGTCTGTGAGGAATAGTGAACATAAAACCTATCAGATTGTTGTTTAATTACCAAAGGATTCACTCATGTTCATCAGGGATGGGAACCTGTCACCCAGTCAGCACCCTCACCAATGTGAAAGGAGAGAGCATTGGGCAAGGGCTGAGAACAGTCCATTGGCTTTTTATACAGTCACTGGGAGAGCTTACAGCCTCTGTATAGCGACCTGAAGGGGCTTCCTCTTCGCTGTTTTCTACACTTAATATTTAATTCATTCAATTTAAAATAAACCAAAATTTAAAATAAACCAAAATCAGCAACAAAGTCCAAAAGAACGGAATGGGACATGGGAAGCTGTCTAATTTAATCATAATGTGTTTCTCCGTGTCTGTTAGACACCCTGTGTCCTAAGGGTCCAATAGTTCTGCAAGGTATTAAGTCCATTCCTTGTCCCCGCACACTTCATCTCGCTGGATACCCAGGTAACAAGTCCACTGCTTGTCCCTGCACAATTCATCTCGCTGGATAACCAGGCACAGACAAATGGACAGAGAAGAAGCAAATCCTGCCAGGAAAATGAAGGGAAGGCCACAATTGGGTGAGCTATGACTTTGATGTATGGCAGAGTGGACTTGATGGGCCAAGTGGACTCTCATATTCTCCTCTAACTATTGTTCAGACAGTAACCCGCATCTCTCACGCTGTGCATTCTGGTTCTACAGATTAGTTTTAACCAAGTGAAGACCCTTCAGCATCCCTGTAGCTTCCACCGTGCACAGCTAGGGATCAGGAACATGGAACTGATACGTCACTGAATGTTGGGAAGCTGACCATTCAGGGAACTGCACAGAGGCTAGAACCTGTTACAGTGACTATGTACACTGTCCATGGACTCGTCCTGACTGCAAACATAACCTGCAGCCCAGATGGAAGGGAAGCTGCTAAAAAGGAATCATAATCCAACTGTTCACATTTGTGAAAGAATCAAGAATGGTGAGGCACCGATGCAAGGTAATTGGCAACGATGCACATGCGACATTTAGACAAACCATTTTCATTCTGCAAAAGGTTGAGATTAGGAATCCACTGCTAAAGAAGCCAGGTACAATGAAGTGAACATTAGATTCCCTACAGTGTGGAAACAGGCCCTTTGGCCCAACAAGTCCACACCGATCCTCCGAAGATCAACCTACCCAAACCCATTCCCCTACACCTAACACTACGGGCAACTTAGCAGGGCCAATTCACCTCACCGGCACATTTTTGGACAGTGGGAGGAAATCTACGCAGACATGGGAAGAATGTGCAAACTCCACACAGACAGTTGCTCAAGGTGGGAATTGAACCCGCGTGGCAGGCGCTGTGAGGTAGCAGTGCTAAGCACTCTGCCACCATGCCTCCCTTCAACATCAGAAGAGGAAGAATGTGGAAAAGATATAAGAAAAGCATGAGGGAAGAGGATTCTTTGGCGAGTTGATGAGCCAAATCGCCTCCTTTTACACTACAAACGTTCTGTGGTCACTTAATTCTGAGCCAAATTAGGGAAAATCAGAGCAGGTGAAGGAAAGTTTGGTGAAGAGGACAAATTGAAGGAGTGTCTCAGTGAGTAAAAGTGGTTGATAGACGTTTGAGGTTTGGGAATAGAATTCCAAATCTCATGAATTTGCATGG
>NW_025211457.1:16657-18905 GCF_004010195.1 Chiloscyllium plagiosum
TACGATCTATTAATAGTTGTTGGAACTGACTTACCTGGCTTTAACCAAGTGGTCAAAGAATTATAACTGTCATAGAAGCTGGTATCCTGGGTCAAGAAGTGTAAGTAATGGAGGTGGTGTCAGTTCTGTTGGTTAAGTGCACAAAGTTGTTTAAAATGTTGCTGACTTACTTTCAGCATCATGATAACAGTAGGACACATAACTGAGGTCATTGCATTGTTTCTGATCAGGATCTGATTTTCCACGTTCAGAGAACTAAAGGGAAAGCTGGAGCTGGGCGTTGTGGGATGAGCTAGGAGTCAAAGGGACAAAAAAAAACAAAAGTTGCGATTAATAAAAAAAAACTTAGTCCCACTCAGACTCTGTCCTGCAGTTTTGTCTTTGCTTCTCCAAAGCCTGGGAAATTCACTTCCTCTCAGTGATCCAGCCTCTTTTCCAGCTTCTCCCCATTCCCTTGGAGACACGAAAGCATAGCTACAGCTTTAAGTTGCTCATTTGAGCCATTCGAGCAAGTGCAGAGACTGGCTGTTTAAAGGAACACTGTCCTTCACTGCTGTTCTCATTTAAAGGGATAGAAACAATGTGTGAGACAGGCTGATGTCAACCTTGAGAGCAGAGAAATCAGATCCTGATCAGAAACAAATAATAGAGTAAATTACGAACTGTTCTCATTTCCACCTGCAATATTATTGCAATAAGGACAGAGATAACTTGTTTTACAGCCAAAGGATTCACAGATGGGAAATTCACAGTTGAAAGCGATATGAGAGCCACCCAATCACACAGGTCCTGATCATTATGGGTAATATGGAAGGGAAAGCAGCATTCACAGCCCAGAGAAACCATTCCCATGTTTGCGCATGGTTGAGGATTTAACTGGTCATGTGATCTGGGAAGACACCATCATTACAGGACCAGCGTGAGGCTGTGTCAATGTGGGGAAGGAGAGAAGGAATTCACCTACCCCTCCCAGTGGGACACTCACCAACACAGTCACACTGCGGAGAGGCCACTCACCTGCCTCACGTATGGGAAAGGGTTTACTCGATCTTGCAATCTGCTGAGGCACCAGAGAGGGCACAGAGGATTGAGACCCTTCACCTGCTCCATGTGTGAGAAAGGATTCATTCAAATCTCTCATCTGCAATCAGTGCATTCCCACTGGGGAGAGGCCATTCACCTGTGCAATGTGTGGGAAAGGGTTCACTCAGTCCTCTAACCAGCTGAAACACCAGAGAACTCACTCTGGGGAAAAGGTCATTCACTTGCTCCCAGTGTGGGATGAGACACACTCAAATGCTGCAGCTGCTGAAACTCCAGTGAGCCCACACAGGGGGAGAGGCCATTCAGATGGTCAGTGTGTGAGAAGGGATTGAGTGATTCATCCCTCCCCCGACTTGCTCCCAGTGTGGGATGAGACACACTCAAATGCCGCAGCTGCTGAGACTCCAGTGAGCCCACACAGGGGGAGAGGCCATTCAGATGCTCAGTGTGTGAGAAGGGATTGAGTGATTCATCCCTCCCCCGAGAAACCACTGAGCCCACACATGGGAGAGGCCATTCAGATGCTCAATGTGCGAGAAGGGATTTAGTGATGGATCCTTCCTTCCGAGACCTCAGTAAGACTACACAGGGGAGAGGCCATTCAGATGTTCAGTGTGTGAGAAGGGATTCAGTGATTCATCCTGCCCCCCTGAGACCCCAGTGAGGCCACACAGGGGAGAGGCCATTCAAACGCTCAATGTGTGAGAAGGGATTCAGTCATTCATCCGGCCTGCTGAGACCACAGCAAGGCCACACTAGGTAGGAACTCTTTCCCTCTCTGTGCGACAAGGGATTTGCTGCATCTTCAAAAGGACTGAGAGACCAGTAAGTGGTCATCCCCCTGCTCCGTTTGGGGTAGAGTTCACACATCACTGCAGGACTCTGAGTCTGCAGTTACTGTTCATCAGAGTCAGGACTGGGCCTTGTACATGATGACACTGTTGGAGTATTGATGTGTGGCTGTTAATCACACTAACTGGGCTGGAGTTGACTGAATTTATATTGCCACTTTCTGAACCTCGGGATGTCTCTCTGGGCATAAGTCTCCACAAATAGCAATGTGACAATGAGCAGGTATCATCTGTTTTAATTTAAATTGTGACTGTAGCACTGCTGTTTCACAGCATCAGGTACAAGGTTGGAGTCCAGCCTTGATCAACGGCCATTATGGAGTGCCCATATTCTCCCCAGGATAGTGTGGGTC
>NW_025211457.1:19517-20896 GCF_004010195.1 Chiloscyllium plagiosum
AATCTCATGAATTTGCATGGTCCCCAACATTACAGCAGTTAACAATGGGAATGCTCAATAGAGTGAAACTGGATGAGCTCAGAAATACACAACATTGATGTAGCTGAAGGGGACGCTGGTTAAAGATACCACAGTTAGTGTTTATTTCATTCCAGACACACTACCCAGGGAGCACATCCTTCCCGTATCGATCCTATTGAGCTCTTTACAAATTTTATTCATTTCAAGTGTTTCATGTTTAGATATGCTCAAGAAGACAGCTTCATTCTCCTCAATCTCTCTTGACAGGGCAATGCTGCTGTTAGAAATCAATTCATTGGTGTATGTTACTGGCTGCTTCATGGATTGGAAGTGGCTACTGAGACTGTCAATTTACTGTATGCTGTATGGCCAGGTTGCCAGACATGTCAAGTGTTTTCAAAGAAAAAAAACGCATTTGGGAAATTAATGTCTGTTGAGGGGCACCCTCTTTCGATACGATCGAGTTCATAGTTGTTGGAACTGACTTACCTGGCTTTAACCAAGTGGTCAAAGAATTATAACTGTCATAGAAGCTGGTATCATGGGTCAAGAAGTGTAAGTAATGGAGGAGGTGTCAGTTCTGCTGGTTAAGTGCACTAAGTTGTTTAAAATGTTGCGAACTTACTTTCAGCATCATGATGACAGTAGGACACATAACTGAGATCATTGCATTGTTCAAGTTTTCCACGTTCAGAGAACTGAAAGGAAAGCTGGAGCTGGGCTTTGTGGGATGAGCTCGGAGTCAAAGGGACAAAAAAAAACAAAAGTTGCGATTAATAAAAAAAAATGAGCTAGGAGTCAAAGGGACGAAAAAGAAAACAAAACTTGCGATTAATAAAAGAAAACTTAGTCCCACTCAGACTCTGTCCTGCAGTTTTGTCTTTGCTTCTCCAAAGCCTGGGAAATTCACTTCCTCTCAGTGATCCAGCCTCTTTTCCAGCTTCTCCCCATTCCCTTGGAGACACGAAAGCATAGCTACAGCTTTAAGTTGCTCATTTGAGCCATTCGAGCAAGTGCAGAGACTGGCTGTTTAAAGGAACACTGTCCTTCACTGCTGTTCTCATTTAAAGGGATAGAAACAATGTGTGAGACAGACTGATGTCAACCTTGAGAGCAGAGGAATCAGATCCTGATCAGAAACAAATAATAGAGTAAATTACGAACTGTTCTCAATTCCACCTGCAATATTATTGCAATAAGGACAGAGATAACTTGTTTTACAGCCAAAGGATTCACAGATGGGAAATTCACAGTTGAAAGCGATATGAGAGCCACCCAATCACACAGGTCCTGATCATTATGGGTAATATGGAAGGGAAAGCAGCATTCACAGCCCAGAGAAACCATTCCCATGTTTG
>NW_025211457.1:21781-23229 GCF_004010195.1 Chiloscyllium plagiosum
AGTATTGATGTGTGGCTGTTAATCACACTAACTGGGCTGGAGTTGACTGAATTTATACTGCCACTTTCTGAACCTCGGGATGTCTCTCTGGGCATAAGTCTCCACAAATAGCAATGTGACAATGAGCAGGTATCATCTGTTTTAATTTAAATTGTGACTGTAGCACTGCTGTTTCACAGCATCAGGTACAAGGTTGGAGTCCAGCCTTGATCAACGGCCATTATGGAGTGCCCATATTCTCCCCAGGATAGTGTGGGTCCCCCTCCCGGTGCTCTGGTTTCCTCCCACAGTCCAAAGATGTGCAGTTCAGGTGGATCGGTTGTGCTAAATTGTCCACAGGATCCAGGAATGTGCAGACAACGTGAATCAGCCATGGGGAATTCAGTGTTACAGGGATGGAGTGCTCTGAGCGTGATGTTCTTCATATGGTCGGTGGGGTTTGATGGGCCAATGCTGTCCTTCCGCACTGTTGGGATTCTATTCTATGATTGAGGATAAAGGCTACACAGCAGGGTGTCCTTGGAGAAGGAGCATGTGGTGTGTATCAATGCTCTCAATGCCTTCAGATAGAGGTGGGCACCGCAGGGGATACAGTGCTTTATCTCCACCGCTGCCCTATCCCCACAACTCTACTTTGATACAGTCCCGTCCCATTCTGTCACTTGTAATGGTTTGCTTGGCCCGTAATGGGCTTTGTTTGGAAATATTCAATTGGTTTACAAATGGTTTACTGCCGGTGATTATATATTAACAAAAACCAAAACCGTGGAATGATGATGTTGATGGTGGGAAGGTTGCTCCGCCGTATGTGATAACACTTCTGTGTAGAAGAAAAAAGAACGCTTCACAGCACAGAGATCTCGAACTGAAAAGCGGTTAAAGCAAAACAAAGGTTCAGAAAGGGAGGGAATGTCTCCCTGGAGTGAGAATAACTGGGTAGTGATGGTGTACGGGAGTAGACACGATTTTGTTCCAAAGGGCATTTGAAATTTTAAAACTTTTATATTTAGATATTCCGTGTCTTTCCTTTTAGATTTATTTATTGTGGAATAAACGTTTACATTTAAAGCAAAACAAAGTCACAAACCTCGAGTGAAAGACCTAAATGTTAAATAAAATCCATCAAACCACCCCTCACTGAAAACTGATGTGCAAGTGCAATCTCCTGGAGAATCCCTGCCCACTCCTTCCTACCCGTGCTCCATGGCTATATACATACCTGTGAGATAGCAGCAGGAGGCCATTCGGCCTTTCAATCCTGCTCCACCATTCAATGGGAAACAAATGACCATCCAGCTCAGTCTCCTGTTCCTGCTGTGTTCCAATATACTTTGATGACTTTACCTCGAAGAACTATATCTAAGTCCTCCTTTGGTTTCACTGCCTTTTGTTCCAGTGGTGTTGCGGTGTTACTTTGTGGGTGTAGGCAGGGGTAATGTGATGGTGCT
>NW_025211458.1:0-1718 GCF_004010195.1 Chiloscyllium plagiosum
TGTAGTTTTAAAGTAGTGGTGGAAAAGGATCAAGTTGATCTCAAAGTTAAGGAAGGCAAATTTTGACAGTATTAGGCAAGATAGAATTTCCCAAATGAGTTTGAATGAACAAGGAAAGCTGGGAGATACAGCGTGCAGTAGAACAGCTCTCAAGGAGCTCTCCAACATGAGGTATTGACTGTCTGAATAGCCTCAGCAGAATGAAGATCATCACTGAAAAGGATATCAAAAGGTATTGAGATGCTGATGTGGCTAATAGTGCTTGAAATAATTTAAGTATTGTTGTTTGAAGACAAGTTGGAATTAACGGTTGAGACCAGGATCTGATTAATGCAGTCTTTGGGCTATTCAATTACAGATTAAATCTCAATGACATCACATCATTAAAATAAAGCTATTGTTCAAAATTATAAGAAGCCTGAAGGTGCAATCACAGTTTCCCAGTGGAGATGCAACACAATATAAATTAAAGTCTCTGGAACTGTCTCATCTCCAATTCTGAGAGGATTCTCCAATTTGGACAGATTGCCAGCAGCAGGAAGGGGGAGGTTGTTTCACAAAGAACAAAATGTATTTTCTAAGGCTAAGAATCACAACAGTATGCTACACCACCCTGGCTGGTCTAGAAAGGGTTTCAGAAGACCACCCTCTCTCTGTGGTAGTTCACAGCCTGCTATCGTTCAGATGGGTTTTGTCACAACCACCTCGCAGTGACACCTGGTGTTTCCCATTCCTTGATGGAAAGGGATTGTGTTGGTGGATCTTGTTCAGGCAGCTTGCTCCAAATGGCAGCCCAGATAAAACAGGGTAATCAATGGGTACAGCAGGTTCTTATGGAGTAAAAGGTGAGGGTCAGCAGAGATGGCTTTGACCATATTGTGGGTTTTTATCAGTCAGTAGATGTGTGGGGTCATGACATTGGTGAGGACAGATCACTGGGTGAGATCAATGTCTGCAGTTAACATTTCCAAACTTACTCTGTGGTGTAATTCCTCAGCTGAGGAAAGAAACTTTATCTGTAGCTCACAGATACTCTGCATTATCCAGAGATTGATTAGAATGTTGTGTACAGTTGATCCAGATCTCCAGGAATCACTCTGAGTGAAGCTATTCCTGATCATGGAATTGTACTGAATGGGGATCACAAACCTCAGGCTGGACCCTCATGTTGCTGGGATGATGTGTCATTGTAGAATTGTACAGAATGTGGGTAACTGCTCAGATATGAACTTCTGAGCCAGTATTCTTGCTTTTCTGTGGGTATCTGTAAATACAGTATTGGAGTAAATGTGGAGCACTAACAGCAGAATACCCGTGACCTCAGGGGAGTAACTCAGACTATAAACTTTAATTGGTTGTGGGGAACTGAATGCAATGGAATATCTGACTGCAGTGGGAAATAGAATGATAGCTTATTTGAAACCATGTGATGCTTTATTTGTATTATATTTCTCATTTCTGATCTGTTCACAAATGGAGCTATGAATGTAGCTTGGAAATGTGATGGATTGTATGTGTGAAAATCTTCTCAGTTGGGTGGATATGTTTGGTCCAAAGTTTCCAAAGTTAAATGATCAGTTGGAGATAAACAAATATAAGTCAACAGATGTGGAGCTGGAGACGCACAGCAGGTCAGTCTGCATTGGAAGAGCAGGGAAGTCGATGATGTTTTTTGCTGGGATCCTTCATCAGGACTGGGGAGGGAAGGGGAGGGGAGC
>NW_025211458.1:3973-8928 GCF_004010195.1 Chiloscyllium plagiosum
ACCACTCCATCTCTACACACTCCACTCAGCATGCACACACTCACACTCTGTCCCTCTCCCCCAACTCCCAACACACACACACACACACTCTCTCTCTCTCTCACACACATATGTCAATGAGGTGAATTTGCATTTGCAGAATTGTATTTGCAGATACATTCTATTTTATATTATTGACCAGAGACAAAGTAATTTGTATTTTAACTCATCCATAAACACATTCTTGGCAAAAGCAAATTCAGCAAAACAGTGTGATTCTCATTGCGGTCTTCTCATTCTAACGTGGCAGAATGAAATACTGAAAGAACCCTTTCAACAACTGAGAGAGCCCTCAAGATTTTTTGTAGCAGCAGAGAGAGAGCAAATTCAGCAAAACAGTGTGATTCTCATTGCGGTCTTCTCATTCTAACGCGGCAGAATGAAATACTGAAAGAACCCTTTCAACAACTGAGAGAGCCCTCAAGATTTTTGTAGCAGCAGAGAGAGAGCTGTATTGACCAGTTTCAACTCCAAAACACAAAGTTCAACAACAGAAAGCAGAAACTAAAACCCTGGGAGTTTGTGAGCCTAACTCCATCCACTCAGGATGTTGTTGTTTAAATTTAAAAAATATCAAAGCTATTTACTCTGCTTTCCAAGGAGTAGACACCTCACCATTAGTTGACAATAGCTCTCTTCAAGAGAAACAGGACAAAATAAATCCCTCTTAATTGCATATTTCCGACACACTGTAGTCCCATGTATCCCAGTCCATGTTAGAATGAAAGCTTTCCTTCTCTGAAAGACATTTGTGAAGGAGATGGGATTCTTTTTTTCCTGACAACTGACAACAGTTTAGTGGTCACCATTAGACTGTTAAGTCTAGATTTGTATTGAATTCACCGTCTGCCGTTGTGGATATCGAACCCAGCTCCCCTTGATCTCTGAAATCATTGTCTCACAAGACCAAAACACCATCATCTCCCCTAATCTTTGACATTGGACTGAATCCACAGCAGCAGTCCCTGATACCAAGCTCCAAGAAGGCAGCGGAGTAGGATGTTCCAGCCAGAACTCATCTGCTCCACGTGTTCTTCTTTCTCTTTTCCTGCTCCTTTCCTTCCTGGCCGCTGGTGAGCAATGATTCCTTGCCTGCAGAGACGATTCCCGGCCTCTGGCAACCACTCCCTTCCTCTAGGGAGCACAATTCCTTGCCTGCAGAGATGATTTGCGCCCTTTGGTCACGACTCCTGCCTGGCACAGCAGCCTCCTCTCACGGTCTCCTGGCCTGGCACAACAGCTTCCTGGCATGTTGTGGGCAGCCTTAATGTTCCCATAGCAGCGTTCCGGTGAGGCGTGGCATGCTCCTGGCCCGTTGCAAGGGCCTCCCAGCCTAGCGCAGCAGCCTTCCAGCGTGGCGTGCCATCCTCCCATCCTGGCGCAGTGGCCTCTTAGTGTGGCATCCTCCTGACCTGGTACAGTGGCCTTACAGCACAGTGACCTCCCCGCCTGGTGCAGCAGCCTCCCGGGGCGACATGGCAACGTCCTAGTCTGGCGTAGCAGCCTCCTTGCATAGCGGCTTCCCGGCATTGTGTGTCACTGATGCGGACTGAAAACTAGCTGCCAGCGTGGTCTGCTGTCCTGAACTTTTACTTTTGTATCTCAGTCGGTACTGTAATTGGTGAGGTATAAACTCCTCACTGTACTCATTGAGTATATGTGACAATAAAGGCTAGACTATGTTTGCTCCCCTAGAACAAAATTGTGGCGCAATTCTGGTGATCTCCACAGAGAGTACTGGTTAAACCGTGAAGACTCTTAGCCCTAGTGTGTGCTCCAAATCTGGGAGGGGGGTTTCCATTCACAGGGAGAGGGACTAGGAGAGGCGTTTGGGTGCATGAACCTGGACATCAGGCAAGAAGCTTTGCTTAATCTGGCTGTAATTTACTTTTTAGAAAAAAAAGTGGGTGGCACGGTGGCCCAGTGGTTAGCACTGCTGCCTCACAGCGCCAGAAACCCGGGTTCAATTCCCGCCTCAGGCGACTGACTGTGTGGAGTTTGCACGTTCTCCCCATGTCTGCGTGGGTTTCCTCCGGGTGCTCCGGTTTCCTCCCACAGTCCAAAGATGTGCAGGGTCAGGTGAATTGGCCATGCTAAATTGCCCGTAGTGTTAGGTAAGGGGTAAATGTAGGGGTAGGGGTGGGTTGCGCTTCGGCGGGTCAGTGTGGACTTGTTGGGCCGAAGGGCCTGTTTCCACACTGTAATGTAATCCAAAAAAAGTGTCTGATTTCTAAACTGGAAAGATGCAATGGAGTCAGATTTTATTTGTGTGAAGACTATGGTTTACAGGCTTGAACATGTGGCGGAATTCCATCACAAATATTGGAAGTTGGGTGGCATGATGGCTCAGTGATTAGCACTACTGTCTTGCAACACCAGGAAGACAGGTTCAATCCCAGCTTCTGGTGACTATGTGTTGATTACACATTCTCCCTGGGTCTGTATCAGTTTCATTTGGGTGCGCTGGTCTCCTTACACAGTCCAAAAATGTGCAGGGTTGGTGGATTGGCCATGGGGAACACAGCATTACTGGGATTGGAAGGCAGGTGTTTGAGTGGACGCTCTTCAGAGAGTTGGTGTGGACTTGTTGGGCTGAAGGATTTGTTTCCACACTGGACAGATTTTTTAAAAAAAGCACTTCTTTTAATTTTGGTGCAATCTAACCTGGGACATGGTGGTTGGATTCATTGCTGAATACCTTCAAAGTCCTGATTGTCAGTATGTTCAGTCCTGTACATGAGGGAGTGACTCAATGTCCAATCATTCATCTGTCCATAATGTGAAGGGCATCCATTTCTGGTTACTGTGCCGTGATTCCATATCTTGTACTGTCCTTCATAAAGTGTGGATATAAAATTCTGGAGTCAGTCTGAGCTGTGGAGACTCCAAACTGAATGCAAACATTTTGCAGTTAATGTCCATGTCAGGTGTCTCCCATTCTCTACTTTATTGATCCCAGGTGTCTTCTTGTGGATGTTGTGGTCTTATGAGAAACACCTGCCAGTCAGAGTAACCTATGAAAGAGAAGAAACAACTTCTGATTCCACCAAAAAATATTGAGTATATTAACTTGTTTCTGGGGGTGATTTGCTGCTGATGCATTTCCCTATGTGTCTCTAGAAGGGCAATTGTTTGATTTGAGAGGTGTTACTATAATGGTTCAGATGATAAGACACAGAGCAACAATTATCTTTGTCCTGAAATCCATCATGCATAGAGAATATTTGATCAGTAACTTTGTCTCTTTTTTTCCTTTCTCTCTCTTACAGTTAGTCGAACAGCAATTCTAATCTTATCTGAGGGCAAGTGTGGTCTTTCGACATGCACCACTCGCTATCTGGTAACCATGCAGTGTCTGATCTGCTGTACGTTACTTTTGATATCATGCTTTCTAAGTTTACTTACTATTATTATCCATGGTGCCTTCTGGACATGACTCTTGTTTGTCGCGCCATCTATGTCCTGAGCCACTTGACCATTGATTGTTCTGTCTGGTTCACTGTCGCTTTTTCTTTTGATTGATTTGTTGCCATTTATATTTATCAGATGACATCTCAGTATTGCACAGAGAAAACTGTAATGAGGGTTCTAGCAATAATCTGAATTTTCCTTTCTTTAAAGAATATTCCCAACTATTTTCGATTTGAAGCCGAAATGATCATTAACAATGTTCCATGGTACTGTTACACCACCTACAGATATTATAATGATGCTCAATGGCTGAGTTATAGATATATTGAAACATTTTTAACACCACTTCTCCCATTCACTTTTATTCTCTTTCTGAACATCCTGAATACATGAGTGAGAATTTAAAATTGAGAATTTGGATTATAATATGCCTGTGTTGGTTCTTGCAATCACAGGATGATCAGGGAATATTGGGATTTGCTGGGATAGGAGGGAGGAAGACATTTGGACAAAGTAAAGGTATGGAGTTTATAATCTGGTCTCCAGCCGATACGGTGCTTGTTACAAAGGTCCAGATATAACAACCGAAAAAATGACTGTTTCACCAAATATGAACTGAGGCAGGGGTTTAGGAGCTATTTTTCAGATGGAAGCAATTCTTCATAAAGATGTAAATATCATTTTGAATTTATCACACCCCTCAATTCGAAGCCACAAGCAAACAGGGTTCATCCAGAGTCAGTTCACAGTGAGCTCCATGGAGGCAGTGAGAGCCACAAAACATGAGTATGAGACACATTTTTCAGGCAGTTAAGGCATGTAAGGGACTGAGGAGTCAAAGAAAAATAGAGAATGACCCTGAGATAGAGAGCAGAAAGAAATCTATGACTTTACTCTTTGCTGTAGCTGTCAGCTTCATACTTCTCTGGTTGGTGTATATTTTATATTTCTTCAATATTGGTTATTATTTGGATGATTTTTATCTCTTTGAACTAATCACATTTATGCTGCGAGACTTAAATTGCTGCATAAATGCATTTATTTATGTGGTGATGCAGAATAGTCTCAGAGACCAGTTAAAGTATGCAGTGAAATATCCACTTATAAAAATAATTCAATTGATGAATAAATGCATGTAGCTGGGAGTCAACATTAGGTGCAGCAGAGAACGGAATGAGGAGTCCACGTGAGGAATGGACCCAAAGGAGAAGGAGGAGCAGCAACATGATAACACTCCTTTCCTAATGGGCAAGGAATGACTCCATCTGAGGGGCAAAGTGAATGAGATTGGAGGTGTAAAACCAGTGTAAAGTGCTGTCAGCAATGAGCAACAATTAGTAAAAAGTGGAACAACAAAAGCAAAACCGAGAAAGGAATTAAATATGCACAAAAGAAAATTCATCCGAAGCAAAAGAGGGCAGTCATCTGAAGCAATCCATTCTCAGTGAGTGAACCAGACACAGATAAAAAACATGACCTGAGGGAATTATCACTGTTCACTGCAG
>NW_025211458.1:13335-17886 GCF_004010195.1 Chiloscyllium plagiosum
GATTTCATTTTTTTTTCGGATTGTGTGAGTCTTGTTGCATAAACTCAATATGAAAGTGTTCGATGTTCTGCTATGCTGCAAATGTTATCAGCTGGTGTGATGGTTTGAAAAAATATTACAGGTTTTGTTGCAGAAAGTGAAATGAAATGGCTGATAACAATTCCAGAAACAATAGTAAGTCTGATGATTGGGAGCAATTTAGGATCCAGCAGCACATGACCAAGAAACTGATCGGGGAGGGACAGAATATGAATGCAGCCTTCCCTTGAAGCCAAGATACCACTTATATTCCCAAGCCATTTCTCATCTCGACTATCACCTCCCCAACAGCACTCACAAACCTATTTGGAGGAATTGTATGGATGTTCATTCCAGTCCTACCAAGACTTAAACTGCCCATTTTGTTGAGTTCTAGCCTGCTCCAGAACTGGTCCTAATGCCTTGAAACATGCTGCCTGACCTTCTGAACCAGTTTTCCAGACACATGTTCAACCATCCAATTATTCTGCTCAGATTCTGATCAACACATGGGATTGGCAGTGATTCTGAGAATACTGTTTCCACATCCTGCTTTTCAATCTCATTCCTTGCTGCTTCAAATCTGTTTCATGGACCACATCTCCGCATTCCCACCGAGGTCTTTGTCACCACATGGAGCAAAATCTCTGTCGTTTGATCCTCCTGCAGCAGAATTTCCTGCAGCTGTTCTGTGATTTCCTTGACCCTGGTAGCAAGGAGGTTATCATTGCATGCTGAAGGTATGTTTATAACTGTAGAAACTCCACTCTGTTCCCCTAACTAATAAACCCATTATCAGTACTATGTATCCACTCTTCCTACCACCCTGTCCAGCTGACATGACTCTGTCTGCGTTCCTCTGATGAATTCTTTCCATCACAATCTTCCAAAGCAGCAAAATGATGTCTGACCTCGATCATCTCAGGGGACACCCGAGATACCTGTCTGTCACGTTTTCCTTATTTACCCATACACACTAACTGTGATGTAGCCACCTCCGTAAATGTGTTATCCCCCTCATCCTCAGCCCCGTGGATGGCCTACAGTTATTCCCATTCTCGAAAAAAGAACTCTAGTTTATGCACACTGTCACATTTCCAGGAGATATGTTTATCTCTGACACTTCGAACCTCCCAGAATCGCACATTCCACAGGCTGACCATTTCCTTGCTCAGAGACAAAAAAAACTGCAGATGTTGAATTCCAAGGGAGACAAGCAGGAGGCTGGAAGAACACAGCAAGCCAGGCAGCATCAGGAGGTGGAGAAGGCAATATTTTGGGGGTAACTCTTCTTCAGGACTGAGGGTAGGTTTGTGGAGAGCTGCAGATAAAGGGGGTGGCAGGGGCAGGGTGTTGGTGGGGATAGGTGAAGACAGGTAGAGGATATGACCTGGTTGGTCAATGGGAGGAGTGAATCCGGTTGGTGGCTGGGAGGAAGGGTCGATGAGAGGAATGGAAGGGAGCAGGGAGGAGCTGGGATGGGAAAGGGGGCTATTTGAAATTGTCTCATCTGTAAGGACTGTTTGGGGCACTGGATGGAGGTGAAGGGGGTGGTGTGCTGGTAGGTTTTGCATCATTGGTGAGACAGAGGTTCACCTGCCTCTCCTTCAACCTAGTTTACTATATCCAGTGCTCCCAGTGTGGAGTTGTCTACATCTGGGAGACCAAATGGTTTGCCACGCATCTCGGCCAGGCCCACAGAGGCCGACCGGACCTCCAGTCACAGTCCATTTTAATTCCCCTTCCCACTTCCTTTCTGACATGACCATCCTTGGCTTCCTCTACTGCCACAACAAATTAAACTACAAATTGGAGGAATAACACCTTATCTTCCGTCTGGGCAGCCTGCAACACGGAGTACTCAACATTGAGTTCTCCAATTTCAAGTAACCCCCTTTCCTATCCCCGACTCTCTTCCCAGCCCCTCTCCTCTCCCTTCTAGCCACCAACTGGATTCATTCCTCCCATCGACCAAAGAGCTTGTCCTGTCTTCCCCTATCTCCACCAAAACCTCGAGAGAAAGATTTTTTTCAGGGACCTTTCAAACCTCACCACCTTCTGTCTGATCACCTTGCTAATGGGATTTATGCAATATAATGTGGTCTCTGTGAAGTGAAGCTGTTTTGATCTTCTTGCTGATCACATTCACTCTCAGACTGATCAGCCAAAGACACGGTCAGTGCAGTGACCTAGCCTTCCCTGTGTTTCCTGGAGCAGCCTCGTGTCTCCGATGAAGCCAGTTTACAAACCAGTTGTGATGTCTGAGCTCTCTCTGTGATGTACACAGTGAGGTCACACTTTGACCTGTCCAGTTCAAGAGGCCTCACTGCGATCAAACAGGGAGTTACTGAAACCCTCACTATAATGTCCCTCAGCCCCAGCACCCATCCCTATCTCTGTAACCTCCTATAGCACCTAGAATCCTTCCATCTCTGTCACTTCCGTTAATCTCTATAAACATCCTTATCTCCGTAAATTCTGCTAGCCCCTAAACTCTTCCCTACCTTTGTAACATGCTCCAGCTCCTGCACACCTCCCCAGNNNTATCTCTTTCAATTCCACCATCCAACAAAACTCATCCCTATCTTTGTAATATTCTCCAGACACTACATCTGTCCCTATCCCAGTAATCTGTTCCAGCCATGACATCCCCTCCTCTCTCTGTGTCACCATCCAGCAGTTACATCCCTCCCTGTATGAGAAGCCATCTTGACTATCAACATTATTCCATATCTCTCCAACAGCCTCCAACCCCTATACCACTCCCTACCTCTGTAAACCCCTCCAGCTCCAACACCCCTCGTTATCTCTGTAATTTCCTTCCAGCACCTACACCCTCCTTACCTCTTTATTCCCCCTCCAGCCCCTTCACTATCGTTCCCGGATATAGACGCTTCAGACTGGACAGGGAGGGAAGTAAAAGGGGGAGATGAGTTGCATTGCTTGTCAGGGATGATAGCACGGCTGTGCGAAAGGACACTATGGAGGGCTTGAATAGCGAGGCATTATGAGTGGAGCTGAGAAATAAGGGTGCAGTTACATTGTTGGGGCTGTATTACAGGCCTCCCAACAGTGAGCGTGAGGTAGAAGAATGAATAGGTAAACAGATTTTGGAATGATGTAGAGGCAACAGAGTAGTGGTGACGGGAGAATTTAATTTTCCCAACATCGACTGGGATACACGTAGTGTCAGAGGTCTGGATGGGGCATAACTTATAAGAAGTGTCCAGGAGAATCTTTTAGAGCAGTATGTCAATAGGCCGATGAGGAAAGGGGCCATATTGCACTTGGTGTTGGAGAATGAGCCAGGCCAGGTGGTAGAAATTGCGGTGGGGGATTTCTTTGGGAACAGTGACCACAATTCTGTAAGTTTTAGAATACTTGTAGACAAAGATGAGAGTGGTCCTAAAGGAAGAGTATTAAACTGGGTCAAGGCCAATTATATCAAAATTAGGCAGGAGCTGGGAAATGTGGATTTGACACAGATATTCGAAAGGAAGTCCACATTTGATATGTGGGAGGCTTTCAAAGATAGATTAAAGTTAGTGCAGGGTAGGCATGAAAGCAAAGGATAGGAAAGGCAACATTCGTGAACTGTGGCTGACAGGAGAAATTATACGACTAACCAAGAGGAAAAGGGAAGCGTATATAAGGTCAAGGCAGCTAAGAAGAGAACAGGCCCTGGAGGAATATTGGAAGAGTAGAACCTGTCTTAAATGATGAATCAAGTGGGCCAAAAGGAGTCATGAAATAGCTTTAGCAAGCAGAATTAAGGACACTCCCAAAGCCTTTTATTCTTATATAAGAAGCAAGCGGGTAACTAAAGGATAATGAAGGAAGGCTGTGTGTCAAACCTGAGAGAATGGGTTAGGTTCTGAATGATTATTTTGCATCAGTATTCACTGAGGAGAGGGACATGATGAATTTTGAGATTAGAGATAGATATTTGATTAGTCTGGATTGTGAGAGGAAACCGGAGCACACGGAGAAAACCCACACAGACACAGGGAGAATGTGCAAACTCCACACAGTTAGTCTCCTGAGGCGAGAATTGAACCAGGGTCTCTAGCGCTGTGAGGCAGCAGTGCTAACCACCGTGCCACCCACTGGGCCATGCTAAATTGCCCATAATGTTCGGTGCATTAGTCAGAGGGAAATAGGTCTGGGTAGATTACTCTTTGGAGGGTCGGTATGGACTTGTTGGGCTGAAGGGCCTGTTTCCACTCTGGAGGGAATCTAATCTAATCAGTGAGTATAACTGGTTAGGTAGAAGGTTAAAAAAGACAGAATATTAAAAAAAAGTAATCTCTGGTTTACTTCTGGTGCCAAGTTCTAATGAGGGAAGGAATAAAAGGACAGGGCAGATAAATCAATGGTTGACAAGGTGCTGCAATGTGCAGGGAGTCACTTTCTTGGAACATTGGGATCTCTTCTGGGACAAAAAAGACCTGTTTAAAAGGATGGGTTTCACCTGAACTAGACCAATATTCTGGTGGGGAGATTTGCTCGTTCTATTTCAGGAGATTGTAAGAT
>NW_025211458.1:20272-22735 GCF_004010195.1 Chiloscyllium plagiosum
CATAGATCCCTTAAAATGGCCACCCAAGTGGACAGGGTTGTTAAGAAAGCATATGGTGTCTTGGCTTTCATTAACAGGGGGATTGAGTTTAAGAGTCGTGAGATCTGTTGCAGCTCTATAAAACTTTGGTTAGACCGCACTTGGAATACTGCATCCAGTTCTGGTCGCCCTATTATAAGAAAGATGTGGATGCTTTGGAGTGGGTTCAGAGGAGTTTACCAGGATGCTGCCTGGACTGGAGTGCTTATCTTATGAAGATAGGTTGACTGAGCTCTGACTTTTTTCATTGGAGAAAAGGAGGAGGAGAAGGGACCGAATTGAGGGATACAAGATGATGAGAGGCATAGATAGAGTCGATAGCCAGAGACTATTTCCCAAGGCAGAAATGTATAACATGAGGGGTCATAGTTTTAAGCTGGTTGGAGGAAAGTATAGAGGGGATGTCAGAGGCGGGTTCTTTACACAGAGAGTTGTGAGAGCATGGAATGCATTGCCAGCAGCAGTTGTGGAAGTAAGGTCATTGGGGACATTTAAGAGACTCCTGGACATGCATATGGTCACAGAAATTTGAGGGTGCGTACATGAGGATCTGTGGTCGGCACAACATCATGGGCTGAAGGGCCTGTTCTGTGCTGAACTGTTCTATGTTCTATAAATGTTCCTACTAGAGACGGATCAAAACTTGAACTTCTCTTGAGAAATAAGGCAGGTTAAGTGACTGATGTGTTAGGGAAGATTAGAGTGGTGCTGGAAAAGCACAGCAGATCAGGCAGCATCCGAGGAGCAGGAAAATTAATGCTTCGGGCAAAAGCCCTTCATCAGGAATTTCGGGAAAAGCCCTTCTGATGAAGAGCTTTTGCCCAAAATTTCTAACGAAGGATTTTTGCCCGAAGCATTGATTTTCCTGCTCCTCGGATGCTGCTTGACCTGCTGTGCTTTTCCAGCACCACTTTAATCTTAACTCTAATCTCCAGCATCGATAGTACCCACTTCCATGTGTTAGTCAGGGAACACACTTGGACCTGAGATCATAATACAAATAATTTTAAAATAGTTATGTAAAAGGATAAGTCTTCCATAAAAGTTAAAGTTCTGAATTGGAATAGGCATATTTTCAGGATATGAAACAAGATCTTTCAAAAGTTGATTGGAGTAGACTAATCGCAGGGAAAAGGAGGACTGACAAGGGAGGCCTTCCAAAGTGTGACAACCAGAGTTCAGAAATATTCTGTTCCTGTTAGAGTGAAAGGCAAGGCTGGTAAGGTTAGGGAACAATGGATGAATAAAGATGTTGAAATTCAAGTCAAGAATAAAAAATGATCATCTATTAGAGAGACAATTAGGATCAACTGAATCTCTTGAAGAGTATAAAGAGTGTAGGGACATCCTTCAAAAGAAAATAAGGAAGGCAACGAGTGGGCAGGAGATAGTCTTGGCAGGTAAGGTAAAGATAATCCAAAGATTCTATGAATATATTAAGAGTGAGAAAGCAACTGGAGAGAGAATAAGATCCCTTAAAGACCAACGAGATTGTCTTTGTATTGAATCTCAAGAGATGGAAGTGATATAAATGAATATTTTGAATCAGTTTTTACTGTTGAGAAAGAAATGGAGGCTGGATAAATCAGGGATATAAATATTGATGTTTTGAGAACAGTTCACAGAAAACAGAAGAGGAAGAAGTGCTGGAGATCCTAAAAATCATAAAGATAAATAAACCTCCAGGACCTGAATAAGTGTGTCCAGGATGTTGTGGGAAGTTAGAGAGAGGATTGCAGGGGCCTGAGCAGAAATATTTGTATCATCTAAAAACACATATGAAGAACTGGAGGACTGGGGTGTGGTTAAAATGTTTAAGAAGGGATGTGAGGAGAAGGCTGGGAACTATTGACCTGCGAGCCTGACTTCGGTGGTGGGTACGTTTTTAGAGATGATCCTGAAAGGTAGGATTTACACAGGGTGGAGAGGAAAGGATTGATTAGAGATAGTCAGTATAGTTTAGTGTGAGGAAAGTCATGTCTCACACACTTGATTGGGTTTGTTTTTAGATGTAACCAAAATGATTAATGAGGACAGACTGGTAGATGTTGTTTGGTTGCCCTTTAATAATGCCTTTGACAAGGCTCTGCATGGGAGACAGATTAATAAAGTTAGATCACATGGGATTCAGGGTGGGCTTGATGGTAGTAGACAGCAGGTGATGGTGGATCATTGTTTTTCAGATGGAGGCCTGTGACCAGCGGTGTCCCACAGGGAGCGGTACTGGCTCCACTTCTGTTAGTCATTTACACAAAGGATTTGGATGGGAATGTAGGAGGCATGGTTAGTAAGATGGGGAAGACACCAAAATGGTAAAATAGACAGTGAAGAAGGTGACCCAAGATCACAAAGAGATCTTGATCAATTGGGTCAATGGGCTGAGGAGTAGCAGATGGAGTTTAATTTAGATAAACGTGAGGTATT
>NW_025211458.1:22783-23231 GCF_004010195.1 Chiloscyllium plagiosum
CAGAGAGACCTCAGGGTCAGGGACATACTTCTTTGAAATTTGCTTAACAGTTAGACAGGGTAGTTAAGAAGGTGCTTAGCATGCTTACCTTCATCGCTCAGACCTTTGAGTATAGGAGTTCTGACATCATATTGAACTTGTACAGGACAGTGGTGAGGCCTCTTCTGGATTAATGTGTGCAACTCTCATTGCCCTGTTATAGGAAGGATATTATTAAACTGGAGAGGGTTCAGGAAAGATTTACCAAGATGTTGCCAGAAATGGAGGGTTAGATTCCCTCTATTAGACTTCCTACAGTGTGGAAACAGGCCCTTTGGCCCAGCAAGTCTGTACTGACCCTCTGAAGAGTAACACACCCAGACCCATTTCTGACTAATGTACCTAACACTATGGGCAATTTAGCATGGCCAATTCTCCAGACCTGCACATCAGTTTGAGATATAGCAAT
>NW_025211459.1:0-1592 GCF_004010195.1 Chiloscyllium plagiosum
AGGTGTGTGTAATATTGGTAGCTGTGGAAGTCGATGCGCTTGCAGTATATGTCTGTAAATAGTCGTTCGCTGGCGCGGTGATGGGCAGGAGAGGGAAGTTGCCAAGATTATCTAGGTAAATTTGAGGTCGGGTTGAAAGGTGTTGGTAACGTTGGTAAACTGTTCAACCTCGTCGTGGAAGCACGAAGTTACACCCAATACATTCATCAATGTAGCAGAGGAACAAGTGGAGAGAGGTGCCAGTGTAACAGCGAAAGTGGACAATTCCACACATCTGACAAACAGGCAGGCATCTCTAAGTCATATGCGGGTGCCCATGACTACCCCTTTGGTTTGGAGGAAGGGGTAGGATTGGAAGGAGAAGTTGCTGAGGTTGAGGACCAGTTCAGCCATTTTGATGAAGGTGTCGGTGGAAGGGTTCTGGATGGAATGGGGTGAGACGAAGGAACTGATGGCCTGGAGACTTTCGTCAGGGCAGATGAATGTGTACAGGGACTGGATGTCCAAGGTGAAGATGACGCATTGGGGCCAAGGAAACAAAAATCTTGCAAGATGTGAAGTGCAATGGTGGGGTCACGAATGGAGGTGGGGATTTCCTGTACTGAGGAGACAGGAAGGTGTTGAGGTAGGAAGAGATGAATCGATTCGGACAGGCACAGGCTGAGACAACAGGTCTTAGGAAGGAGGTAGAATCAGGCAGTGCAGGGTTCTTGGACAGTGAGGTTGGAGGCTGTGGATGGGAAATTCCCCAGAGGTGTTGAGATTGTGATGGTCTAGGAGACGATGGGAGATGAGGCTGTCATCGGGGCAGTAGGAAAATGTATCAGCGAGTTTGCGCAGGCTTCAGCAGTGTGCCTCATGCCGACTCACAAGCCTCATTCCTGATGAATGGCTTATGCCTGAAATGTCGATTCTCCTGCTCGTCAGATGCTGCCAGACCTGCTGTGTTTTTCCAGCATGACAGTGTCGACTCATTCATTATTCCGGTTTCATTTCACACTGCCAGGTCCGTGCTGTCTGTTTTCCTCCAGAAAGCACTGTTCTCATAACCTGCTGCAACATCTGCCAGTCTCAGACAAAAACAGAAATTGCTGTAAAACCTCAGCAGTGCTGGCAGCATCTGTGCAGATGAATCACAGTTAATATTTCAGATCCACTGAGTCCGTCCCCCCCACAGATGCTGCCAGACTTTCTGAACATTTCCAGCAACCTCTGTTTTTATTTGATTTTCAACATCGGCAGTTCTTTCGTTTCTTTCTTATTTTCAACCAACATGATTTGGCTAAAGATTATGTTAAATGTTTTGAATATGACTGCGATAGAACGGCCAGATTCCACCAGCCCGCTCCTGCTACTTGGTTCACGTGACCAATGCCTTTCCACTTGGTCACCGCGCCCGACATCTGCATTTCATATAAATTGACAAATTCATGGTACTCTCTCGGATTGGTAATCAGGAGCGAGATTGTTTGAATTGTTGAAAAAGTAAGATAAACTGAGAAAATACAGGCTATTAAATGGGGAACCGGAAGGGAAAGAAAGAATAGTGAATGTTCGTGTTCTGACAAAATTTAAATGTCATTGCTGAAGAT
>NW_025211459.1:4605-6329 GCF_004010195.1 Chiloscyllium plagiosum
GTCAGTTCTGTGCACAAGTTCGCATCAAAAATATCTGAGCGGAAGTAAGGTGTTCCGAATAATGACATTGAGCACTATGCACTCACCTCCAGTCTGGAAAACAATTCCTCACAGACAATTTTACACCTTCTGCTGTCACGGGCTCTTCATTCTGTTGACTTCAAATCGCCACAGAATTCAATAGACCTTGTTACATAGTCATTTCTTCATTTTTGTTCAGATCATTGCGAGCAGGTTTCCACAGTGGGAGTGCGCTTGCCCCACAACCCAGAGGTCAGACCATACATTTGGAATTGTTTTGCGCTAATTATCATTTCACCAACACCAGGGAGAAATATCTGCTGCTCTGCATAATTTACCCAATTCACTTACTCATGCAGTCAGAGGGGCCATGGTACTGGCACGAGGTGGCTGAGAGGTTAAAGTGGTGGATGGCTAACCTATGGTTCTCAGCACGTGTGGGTTCGAATCCCACTCTCGTCGCTGTTATCGATGATTTTCAGTGTTGCTACTTTTGCATGACCGCAGCTGGCTTATTGAAATTGGAACTCCAATGGTCAATTTCTATGCATTACGCCATTATAAAATTTCAAAGAATAATTTGAGCCTGTTGCCTAAACTGCATTGAAATGTGGATTGAATTGAAATAATGAAAAGGAACACGTTTCTCTTTTCCAAGTCAAGTTGCTGTGAACTTTTATCGTATGAAAGAGATTCAGGAAAATGAAATAACGAGAGAGCAAAGTGCATGTTTATGCAATGCGATTCTTAATAAGTGTTTTGTCAGATGAAATCTGGAGCAGCTAGGGTAGAAGTGATTCATCTTGGTGAGAAGAGCACAGAGAGAAAGCACAAAATAATTGTGATATTTCATAAAGGGCAGGGGATGGGTGTAGGAGCACCGAGAACTGGCTGCAAATGCACAGTAGAGAATTGCCGATGTGGGTGCCGTGCATGGGCATGGACAGACTTACACACTGGACTCGCCCTTTCCCCTTGGTCTCGCCAGTGATGAATGCCGAACATAAGATACAGATAAAGGCAAGATATGGGAAGCAAGTTCCCTCTCGTTATGCACACACTGGATGCATCACATTGAACTATGAACAACTGGAGAAGTCAGCATGTTAACTGCAGGGAATGAACCCAAACTGTTTATCAACCGCAGATTAATGAAGCATAAGCATGAAAAAATGATTTCAATTGCCTTTATACGCATGTCATTAACAGATGTTTCGTTCTAATACGCGTGTGGCTGAAAGAAGAAGACACCACGTTTCAAGGTGGATGACAACAGTACCAATTTTGTCTTGAAATTGAGATCTATTTGATCACTTCACACAGTGAACAAGTTCAATTTAAATAATACAAATCCCATTCCCTCACCTGGAATAAAAGTGTGATTTCATTACAAATAATGTCCTTGCTAAATTATACTTACTCAACATGAAAAATAGGATGCAATTTTTATTGAACATACGTCAATTAGCACCATTATCTTACTTCGGATTGACTGCAAAATGCACATGCTAACTAACGTTTAAGAAAAAAAGTATTTTGGAAATAACGATTCGGTGGTGATTAAGAATAAGATTAGGTTCTCATGACGTGGATATTCCACCAATGTTTCCAGTGGTGGAAATGGTCAGTGTGCAGTCTTTCTATGATGGTATAGAGGTGTGTGAGCTGCCAGGGATGAGAGCTCCCACCTCATCTGGAGCAGC
>NW_025211459.1:7646-11003 GCF_004010195.1 Chiloscyllium plagiosum
TTTTTTAAAACTTTGTCTACCCAACTCAAACGCTGGCACTTCCATATCATAGAGAACATCAGTCATGTCCCAGCCCTGTCAGAGAAGGCAATCCTGGAAAAGCCCCACACATTGCTCATAGGTATGGTTCGTTTTCACTCAATCGCTGCATCTCCTGTGTATGAAAAGCACAGAAAAGAAATAGCTGAGACTCAGTTTTGACAGTTTTGACAGTTTGTGAAACTCTTTGGAAGTGGAATCAGATGAGAATGAAGGATGAACTGTCCGACTGTGCAGAGAGAGGGAAGGCACTTTTCCCTTCTTTCAAGGGCTGGGGTATTGACTAATCTAAGGCATTAAACAGCTTCCTGGTAGAGCTGCTCTCTCTGTCTCAGGAAAAAGAAGTCATGTTTAAAGAAGTCAAGAAGTTAAAGATCGCACAACACCAGGTCATAGTCCAACAGGCTGAATTGGAAGCATTTGCTTTTGGAGAGCTGCTCCTTCATCCGGTGGTTGCGGACTACACAGTTGTAACATACAGAATTTATTGCAAAAGGTTACAGTGTGACGTAACTGAAATTATACATTGAAAAATAACTTGATTGTTTGTTAAGTCTTCCATCTGTTAGAATGACTACGTTAGGTTCACTTCTTCCTTATGTAAATTGCGAAACTTTCTTTTCATAGTTACATTCTCAGGTGAACTTTAACAATTAATGTCAACCCAGATAATATGTTGAAGGTGTTAGTCCCTGTGTGCTCTGTCCGTGCCATAATGTTTAGACTGTCGCTAATCTAAAAATAAAACAACACGCTGCAGGCAAGGATGCTTTGAGACATGGTTATTGGCGAAACCGTAAAGAGGCTACAGAACAGATGAATGGCGACTGCAAATCAATCAATAGGCAGGTGTGCCCCTTCCAAGTTGGGGAACACTTCAGTGGTCCAGGACATTCGACCTCGGACATTCGGGTGACCATCCTCCAAGGCAGACTTCGGAACAAGCAGCAGCTGAAAGTGCCCGAGCAGAGGCTGATAGCTAAGTTCGGTACCCATGGTGATGGCCTCAAGCGAGACATTGGCTCATGTCAAAGTACAGGTGATCCCATTACCCTATCTACACAAACAGACCCTCCTACACACACACACACAAACACACACACATACACGTTTGTGGGGTGAATTTGTACTTACAGATTTACATTGTACTTTGCTCAAAAACTGCATGAATCCATGAGAGGCTGTGTAAACACATTTTATAAAATTAGAATCAGTCTAAACATTATGGAACAGACAGCATCACACGGGGGCTGACACCAATTGTTAAAGTTCACCAGAGAATGTAAATTTAAAATAAAAGGTTGTGTGCTTTACATATGAAAGAAGTGAAGCTGACATTGTCATTCTAACAGATGGGAGACTTAGCAAACAATCAAGATATTTTTCAATGTACAATTTCAGTTACATCACACTGTAAACTTGTGCTATAAATTCTGTGTCTTACAATTGTGTACTCCACAACCAACTGATGAATGAGCAGCGGTCCGAAAGCTAGCATTTCCAATTTAGCCTATTGGAATATAACCTGGTGTTGTGTGATTTTCAAATTTGCACACCCCAGTGCAAAACCTGCATCTCCAAGTCATTCAATCGAGGCACTCTGGTCACAGAACCAACCTTTGTTCATTCAACTTATTAAATTCCAGAAAAAACCTGAATGTTTCAGTAATGATCATTTTTGTAGTACTGAGCCTGAGCAGGCAAAGGCAACTGCTGTCAGCGTTTAATCCCATTTGAATTCACCTCCGACATGAAATTCTCACTGACTCTGACAGAATTGCAATCTTTGCTGTATAGTAATGTCAGGAATTCATGTTCAATTTGCGACTTTCATAAGGAACAGCAAATATTTTTCCCTGACTGGAAGTCAACATTGGGAAATAGCAGTGAGAGAGCTGAATTTCAACACTTTTGCAACGAGGAACACAGATCCAATGCTTGCAAATTTTCTTGGTGACTTTGTTTTTGCCATATTGATTCAGTTGAAAAATGACAGTTATTGAGTTTTTAAAAGTATGGCGAGAGGCCTTTCAGCCTATTGCAGCATTATCAATCATCAAACATCTGGCTTGTAAACACAGTTTCCAGCACGTGACTCATCGCCTGGTGTGGTCTCACATTTCAAGTCTTCATTTAAATTGTTATTCAATTTCTTAAGTGCTTAAGTGGAACAAAACACCTCTGTGAACTAACAGTTCTGAGAGTGAAACTCTTTCTCAGAGCCGTTTGTCAGTTTTCTGACACTCTGTCTCGCGGGACCTGCAGTCCTTCCCCACGCTGATTCAGACAGCACTGTCCTTCCTGTGACATATCCCATGGAGAATGGAAGGACAGGCATTAATAACCCGCTCTTCGGAACGTTGCGACAGTTTTAAAACGTTTGCACTGCCCCAGCGAGGAATTAAGCTCCTAACTCCCGCATAACATGCGGCGACACGAACCACTTTACTACCGAGGACAACGGTTTCAAAGGAGACCCTTCAGTCCGTTGTGGCTCCATTTGTCAAAAACAACAGCTTCACGACTCGAATCGTTTAGCCAATAGCCTTATAGTTATTGGCAGAACATATTCACATCTGAATATTTCTTCAGGTTAAAAGGGTTCCTGCCTCTCTGACCTTGATGGACACAGAGTTGCGAATTCCAACACCGGCCGGCCTATAATGCTTTTCCACACATCGACTTAAACCTTTCTTTCTTTCTCATTAAATTTCTGGCCCCCGTGATCGATCTCTCCGTCGATGGGAAACATTACTTTCAGTCTACCTTAGACATACACCTCATTACTTTGTACATCTGAACCGTGCCTTCTCACAAATGCCTCTGCACCGTGACAAACATCCCCAGTCTGTCCTACCTCACTTCATGACTGAATCTCTTCAGCTTAGACACTATCCGAGTATATCTCTCCTGCTCCATTCCCAGTGTGATCACATCCCTGGACTCATGTGAATTGCAGATAATTGTCTAGGTAGAGCCGAAATAACCTTTTTTTTTACTTTCTGCACCAGCATGTGGTGTGGCTCTGCAGCATAATTGCCTACCGGTCTGGAGGCACATGGAGGCCAGATCAGTTCAGGACGGCCGATTCCTTCCCTCCAGGCCTTCGGTGAAACAGATGGGTTTTTCAGACAACGGATTTAGCATATTCTTACTTGGAGGTATTTCGTGCATTTGTATTCTGCCATCGTCGTGGTGTGGTGAGAATCGAACCCATTTCACCAGAATTTGACCTGGCAGAAAGCCGTCATGGCTGATCTTTACCAATAGAGTCTCTTTTCCCCAATTATTCTCTGTGTTCATTTATTGAGCCTCACG
>NW_025211459.1:12929-23236 GCF_004010195.1 Chiloscyllium plagiosum
GCCCATTCCAGTCGACACCATCCCTCCGAAGCACATCCTATCAGACCCACACTCCATACCTATTCCATTCTCCTTCATTTCCCATGGCTGATCCCAGTAACCCGAACACATTCAGACTGTGGGAGGAAACTCACACAAGCAAAGAGAGAATGTGCAAACTGCACACAGTCACACAAGACTGGGATCGAATCCATGTCTCTCATGCAGCGAGGCAGCAGCCAATCAGGATGAGCTACAAATGCTGTCCTGACCAGCGACATCCACACCCTGTGGATACATCAGGAAGAATAAAAACACATTCACAACTTGGTCAACGGGACTTACGTTTGCGTGGACATGATTTGAACCAATCGTTCATCCCCGGTAGATACAAGGACACCGATATCCCAGAGAAACCAGGGCAATGCGGAAGTCAAATACCTGCTGTAGTGGAAACTCACTTACTCAGTCAAACTGGGGGCAGACTGCTCAACAGTCCCGTGTGTGGGAAGGGCTCAATGAGCAATAAAAACTCCAGAGTAACCAGCAAGATTACAAATCCCAGAATGAGATCAATTAAACTGTCAACGCTGCTGTTAATCCCAACCAGCTGCCGGTTTCATTGCGTCAAAGTCATAGACTCGCGCAGCATGAAAACAGGCCTTTCACTCCTACCATCTCATACTGAACATAATGCCAAACTAAACGAGTCACATCTCACGGTTCCTGTAATTTCTGAGGTTTAATAATGCCCTTGTAATAATATTACTGCATTGTTAATATGAATGGCCAGATGTAATTCTGTGGACACGTATTCAAATCCTGGCATGGCAGATGCTGGAATTTTATTTCAATAAATACCTAGAGTTGCAGAGTCTAATTATGATGTTGAATCAGTTGTTGTAGATCTGATTCACGAATGCCTGATAGGGACTGCCATACCTATCTGGTCTGGCTGGCATATGACTCCAGATCCATAATATCGTGGTTGATTTTGAACTGCCCTCTGGGCAATAAATAATGGACTCGGCATAAATGAATAGCTTTTTTCTAATCCCACTGAAACTTTCCAATTCATTTATCGATCCAAATATCCTGTAAATATTGTAAATGTACTTTCATTCATCACCGTCTCACGAATTGAATTGCACACATAAACCATCCTCCTTTTTAAAAAAAAACGCCTCTCATGTCTTATTTTAAATATCTTTCTTTTCACCTGAAACATTTACCCTCTCGTCTTGAAGTCGCTCCTTGGAGAAAAGACAGTTCAAGCTAACTCTATTCGAACTCTCAATAATTTATAAATTTCTTTCAGGTCGCCTTTCAACCTCCAGTGCTCGAGTGAAAATATTCTCAGCCTATCCAGCCTTTCGTTATAACTCAAACCTTCCCCACTACCAATATGCTGGTACACCTCTTCTAAACCTACTCCAGCTGAATAATTTCCTCGCTATTACTGGACAACAAGAACTGGACACAGGATTCCAGAAGAGGCCTCACACAATGTCCTATTTAACTTCAACATAACGTACCAACTCCTACACTGAAAGGACTGTGCAGCGTAGGCAGGATGACAATTCTTTATTAACCATTCTGTCTATATGTGAAGCAAACTAAAAAGAAATATTTAACTGCATCCCTGGCCTCCGTTTTCCACAACACTATGCAACGCCCAATCACTAATTGTATAAGCCCTACTCTTATTTGACGTAGCAAAATGCAATACCGTCCATTTATCCAGATTGAACTCAATGTGAAATATTTCAGCCCAAAGACGCATTGGATTAAGATCCTTCTGGAAACTTAGATCACCTTCTTTACAGTCTCCAATTCTGGTGTCCTCTAAATGCTTATGAACCATGGCTTCTATGAGTTCCATTGTTTTCTCATATAGGTCAATGATATTTACTTATTTGTCGTCATTTAACAGTTTGAAAATCAGGTAATAATTAGTCATGTCGTTAACCATGAGGAAGAAAGCCATAGACTGCAGGGAGATTGTAAACAATTGGCAAGAAAATGCGCTGAAAGGAATGTAATCCAGTGAAGTGGGAGATAATGAATTTGGGGAGGAACAACGTTAAATGTGTGAATACTGAGTGGTTTAAAGTAATAAAAAAAAAATTGGAGTAGACATTCACAAATTTTTGAAGTTGATTGGACAAGGGATCAAGTGGTCTCGAGGGGTTGGAGATACTTTCTGTTCTTGACCGCAGGTGGGAATATAAGAGCAGGGAAATGATGCTGGAACTTTAGCAACGGCCTATTCAATGGCCTATTCAAGATCAATAGACAGGGGAATCAGTTGGACGGAAGTGCGCACTGCAGGTGCTGGAAATCAGAATCAAGATTAGAGGGGTGCTGAAGAAGCACAGCAGGTCACGCAGCATCCGAAATAACATTTCGAGCAAAAGCCCTTCATCAGGAATAAAGCTGGGAGCCTCGAGGGTGGAGAGATAAACGGGAGAACTGAGTCTGGGAAGAATTTAGCTGAGAGTGCAAGAGGTGGATGAAGATGGGGTTCAAGGTGATAGGTCGGAGAAGAGGGTGGAGCGGATAGGTGGGAAGGAAGGTAGACAGGTGTGACAGATCAGTAGGATGGCGCCAAGCTAGAAAGTTGGAACTCGGATAAGGTGGGCGTGGGAAGATGAGGAAACTGGTGAAGACCACGTTGATGCCCTGGGGTTGAAGGGTCCCGAGGTGGAAGATCTGGCGTCTCGAGGTGAGGGAATGGCGGTGGAGGAGACCCAAGAACTGCATGTCCGTGGGAGAGTCGGGGGAGGGAGGGTAGTTGATGTTTTCGGTCATGGGGCGTTGGGGTTGAATGTTGCAGGTGCCCTGGAAATGTTCTCTGAAGCCCTCTGCGAGAAGGTGTCTGTTGGCCCCAATGTAGAGGAGACCGCATCGCGAGCGACAGATGCAATAGATGACACGTGTGGAAGTGCACATGCACATTTGATGGATGTGGAAGGCTCATTGGAGCCTTGGAAGGATGTGAGAGGGAAGATGTAGGTGCAGGTTTTGCAATTCCTGTAGTGGCAGGGGAAGCTGCCACGAGGGGAGGGTGGGTCATTGGAGGGCGTGGACTTGACTAGGTAGTCGTGGAGGAAACAGTCTTTGTGAAAAGTGGATAGCGGTGGGGTTGGAAATATATCCCTCGAGGTCAGTGTTGCTGACACTTTTTACAAACCCACTGATTCCCACAGCTATCTGGATTATACCTCCTCCCACCCCACCTCTTGCGCAAATGTTACACTGTATTCCCAATTCCTCCAACTCAATAGGTCCACTACAGAACACACCAGATGGCCTCCTTCTTTAAAGACTGGAATGTCCCCTCCTATGTGGTTACAGATGCCCTCCAACGTATCTCATCCATGTCCCGTACCTCCGCCCATGAACCCCACACCTCCTACCACAACAAGGACAGAACACCCCTGGTCCTCATCTTGCCCACCAACCTCCGCAAAAATCGCATAATCCTCTGACAGTTTCGCCACCTCTAAACGGATCTCACCACCAGGGATATGTTCCCCTCTCCACCCCTATCCACTTTCCGCCAAGACCATCCACTCTGTGACTACCTAGTTAAGTCCACGCCCTCCAATGACCCACCCTTCCCGCTTGGCACCTTCCCCTGTCACTGCAGGAATTGCAAAACCTGCACCCACATCTACCTCCCCAATTCTCTCCAAGGCTCTAATGGAGGCTTCCACATCCATCAATGTTTCTCCTACACTTCTACACATGTCATTTCTTGTATACATTCCTCCCGGTGCAGTCTCCTCTTAGATGGAGAGAGGAGCTGTGTTCTCACAGGGCACTTCAGCGAATATCTCCAGGATACCCGCAAGAATCAACCCCAGTGCCCCATCGCCAAACATTTCAACTCTCCCTCCCACTCTCCCGAGGACATGCAGGTCCTGGGCCTCCTGTATCGCCACTGCCTCACGACCCGATGCCTGGAGGAAGAAAGACTCATCATCCGCCTCGGGACCCTTCTACCCTATGGCATCAATTTGGACTTCACCCGTTGCCTCATTTCCCCTCCCCCTACCTTACCCCAGTTCCCACTTTCCAGCTCAACACCGTCCGTCTGAATTGTCACACCTGTGCATCTTCATTCCCACCTATCCACTCCAACTTCTTCTCTGACATATCATGTTCACCCCCCGCCTGCATCCACTTACAGGACTCTCAGCTACCTTCTCCCCAGCCCCACACCGTTCCCATTTATCTCTCCATCCCATATGCTTCCAATCTCATTCCTGATGAAGAGCTTTTGTCTGAAACGTCCATTTTTTCTGCTCCTCAGATTCTGCCGGACCTGCTGTGCTTCTCCAACACCACTCTAATGTTGAGAGGAGTCAGTTGATTGAGAAGGTTTTCAGATATTTTCTATTGTTGACCACAGGCTGTGGATGATAGCAGAACTTTAGCAACAACCAGTTTAGGGAACAGCTAAAGGACGGAGCACCGCAAAAATCAACATTTTTCTTAAAATTGTTAGATAAAAGATGGAAGGCTGAAGTATGCAACTTTGCCCATCAAGACCGTTTCACCAATGAGTTTATCACTGATTCCTTTCCAAGTCAGGGTGCTGTGGGCCTTGGAGGATAACTTGAAAATGGTGGCGTTCCGTTGCATCTTCCAAACTTGTCCTTATAGTCAGTACAGCTGTTGAGCTTTGAAGGTTCTATGAAAAATGCCCGAATGACTTACTCCAGTGCATCTTCTATTTGGTGCACTCTGCTGCAATTGTGCCTTAGCGGTGAAGAGAATGAATATTGCAGGTATTTAAGAGTGTACAATCAAGTGACTGCATTGTCGTGGACCGTGTCCAGATCTTTAAGTATTATTGAAGTTACACCCATCTAGGCAAACAGAGAGAGTTCTGTTCCTCGTCTCATCTGTGCCTTGCCAACGATGTAGGATTCACGTGGCAATTAGTTGAGTTTATAATCAAAAAAATGTCTCAAGAACATGTTGTTGTTGTCAAAGTGTTTATGTAGCCAGTTTCTATACGTTTTTCCCCGAATAAATAGCTCTGTGGACGATTACACGGGGTAATTTGTTTACAGCAAAGTTATTGAATGTCAATGAGATATGACTAGACTCTCATTTGTCAGAGTGATCATTACTCTATTTCGCCCTTGTGTGGACCAATCTGATTCCAGTCGCTGTCTGATTTCAAGATCCAATTCCGGTCTGTGCTTGAAATTCCAACCGTTCTTCGCATAAATGTCTCCACCTGCCTTAATAATATGTAAGGACGCTGCAGGGGACAGCAGAGATTTACGGACATGTTTTCAACACTGGAGAAAATGGAGCTTTGTGGAATGATTGGTTAGGCTGGGATTATTCTGCTTGAAACAAAGGAGGCGGAGTGGATCTCTCACCACATAATAACATTTATAAACGTTCAATATTCATGGGATCTTGACAGGGTAGTTACGGGCAGGGGGTTTACCGTCTGGTATGAGGAGACCACCAGAGGACATGAACTCAGAATTAGATATTGCCTATTTAGTTCAGAAACGAGGAGTAATTTCTTTGCTCAGGGGTCAGTGAATTGGTGGAACTCCTTGCTGAAACTGTTGTTGAGGCTGACTTGTTGTGTATTTTCAAACTGTGCCAGACAGATATTTAACCATAAAGACGATGAAGCTTTGCCGAGGCAATGCAGGAGAATGGAGTTGAGGATTATCAGATCAGCCATTAGTTTGTTGAATGGTGGAGCAGACTCGATGGGCTAAATGGCCGACTTCCAATCCTACATCATTTGGTCAAACGCCTTATTTTATTGATAAGTTTAGAATTCTGTGGGGATAGGATGAAGTGATAGAAAAGGTTTCTCAAACTGATCAGACAGATCAGGAACTAGGCTCATAAGCTCATGAACAAGGAATGTGCTGTGGCCTGGAGACAACAAATGGCACTGGGCACACCGCAGATGGGTATGTGCAGAAGTTGTGTTTGCTAAAGAAAATTGGTGGACTGTTGCCAACTTGGTGATCATGCTGGATGATGGATCGCGGTATGATTCACACAGCAAAAGGTTGTGAAAGAATGAAAGATTCGTTTCATTGGAAAAGTTTTCTGCGTTTCCAATTCAATTGACTGTTTAAAATACTGATCAGAACTTTGTGTGGAGTATTACGTTAAAATTCAAAATCCCATTGGATAAAACATTGCACCCGATCTCTCCTTATTTGTTTCACTTTCGTTCGATGTAAATTCATAGAAAGTCAAGATGGAATGAAAGGAGGAAAGAAACGTTGCCCTCCTTTTCATTATCCCAATTTAATTTAAAACAGAAACAAATTGGTGTATTTCTATATTGATATGGTATCGATTTATCACCAACCTCCGGTGAAATGAAGGGAAAGAGCAAGATTCTCCATCCAGTGTATACTAAAGATGCGAGGCACAAAGGGAAACCACAGCTGCGTTTGATAGAAGGAACAGCCAGAGTAGGATTCAAATCCACACATACGCAATGGAAGAGCAAACCGTCGCCTTAACCTCTGGGCCACTTCAGCTCATTGCAAAGTGGTTCACATGTGACCCGGTCAAGATCACATATGGTGCACCGAGGGGATAAGAAATTCCCTGAGCGGAATCGAATCCACACCATTATATTTCTGCTTTCAGCGAATCCAGCAAAATCCAAGGAATTGACCTCTTCCTTGGAAGGGATACCCTTTTCCTTGATTTATTCCGAGTTGGAACTGTCTCAGAATGAAACAGCAAACATGAAATTCCCGTCACATTCACACGCACATTTAGTCTTGACGCATAATTTCTTCAGACAGTTTCTCTCTCACGTGAAGCAGTATACGTGGAGAGAGAAGTGAAGGTGATGTTTTAGCTCGATGGTCTTTCTCATATGGTTGAACCTGAACTGGGTAAAATTCCCAGACATGCAGTTTTGTTCGTTTTTTTAAATTAATTTTGCTGCAACTTCACTCTGTTCATTGCAATGATCGGAAGTGAATTGGATTTATATGATTGTAACGTTTAATGTTGTATTCAATTTGCTCCGAAATTATTTCAGCTTAAAGAAAATACTGATGAGAAAAAACAGAAGGTTAAACTACAAAACAAGATGCCAGTTTTGAGGTCAGTTACTTTGGCAGATTTCAGTGTTTCTCAAATTAACCCAACATCATGCCGATTACCCTCCCATCTTTAAGCCATGGGATGAAAGAAGGAAATCGATCTCCAAGAGACAGGTCACTTCCTATTCATTATTGAACATCTTCACTTGACAATATACAAAATCTGCTCAGTTCCATTTATAATATTTCATGTGGAATATTAATAGAAATCTTTCAAAACTCTATTTATTGTGCTGAATCTTATTCAGCTGCATTCGTTTCCGATATTTATTTACATCAAAAGTCGTCCAAATTAGACATTGTTTCCTCGCACCTTCCACTCCCCCACACCCCCACCCCCCACACACCCTACTTTTACACTTTTACCTGACCACAGGCTGACTCTGTCCTGGTGAAACTCACTGCTTCTGTGTCTCTAAATGTGCCTTTCTAAATATTTTGGAAACGGTTTCGCTGAGTGACAGAAAATCTGTTCCCATCATTTCTGTGTCCAACATCAATGGCTTTGAAAGCCTGACGATCAGAAATTTGCGAACTTGAAAGAATGAATTTACCAACTATTTACTTTCTCCAAACCTCAAATACTCTGGAAAACTTCCATTCGTTATTCCTTGGTTCAGTTTCAAATTTTCTAACCCACAAATAAATAAAATTCCATCCCCACTAAACGCTGTCAGCATTGTCTCTAATGTCTTAGCACCCCAGTAAACGCTGGCAGTGTCCTCTCTGATAGAATCACAGATTCCCGACAATGCAGTAAGTACAATTTAGCCAATCGAGTCTGTAGGGACACTCTGAACAGCATCTCAACCAGACCTAGCTCCTGTCTCTATCCCCGCAGGCCTCTGCCTTGTGATTTCAAATAAACCTGCTGGAATAAAACCTCGCATCGTGTGACTGCTGACCTTATCTCTGCGTTACCCCATGGCTAATTCACTTAACTTGCTGAATTCACTCCCTGGACACATCAGGGCAATTTAACATGTCCAATCCACCTAACATACATACTTAAGAGCAGTGCGAACCACTGAGCAAATGTACCATCACACTGAACACTATCTGTATCATGTGTAATGGCTTTTCACACTGGTAACTCATCCTTGTGAAAGCAAGCTGCGCCCATCAACCGGAATTGAATGTATCCAAACGCGGTTCTACGCTGTACAACCTCATTAGTGCTGCTGGAAATGTTCCTGCACTCAAGTCTGAATGGGTTTACTCGGTTTTCTTCCTCAGATTCCTGCTTTAAATAAACATATCAGTTAGGAACAACTCTATATAATGGTTTTCATTGCAACACAAACACAATGTGCAGGTTGCAGAAGTTACGTGTTTGCACTTTCACTGACACTCTCTCTCCCCAGGAGCTGCAGTCATTCCCGTGCTGATTCAGACAGCACTGTCCTTCCTACATAGAACATAGAACATAGAACATAGAAGAATACAGCGCAGTACAGGCCCTTTGACCCTCGACGTTGCTCCGATCCAAGCCCACCTAACCTACACTCGCCCACTATCCTCCATATGCCTATCCAATGCCCGCTTAAATGCCCATAAAGAGGGAGAGTCCACCACTGCTACTGACAGGGCATTCCATGAACTCACGACTCGCTGAGTAAAGAACCTACCCCTAACATCTGTCCTATACCTACCACCCCTTAATTTAAAGCTATGCCCCCTCGTAATAGCTGACTCCATACGTGGAAAAAGGTTCTCATGGTCAACCCTATCTAAACCCCTAATCATCTTATACACCTCTATCAAGTCACCCCTAAACCTTCTATTCTCCAATGAAAACATGGACACCAAGATCCCTCTGCTCATCCACACTACCAAGTATCCGACCATTAGCCCAGTGCCCCATCTTTTTGTTACTCCTGTGACATGTCCCATCGAGAATAGAAGGCCAGGCATTAATAACCTTGACTGGGGAACAGAGCGACAGGTTTAAAACATTTACGATGCCCCCAGCGGAGAATTGAGCCCTGTGATCGGAGGGGACACGAACGACGGTACTGTGGAGGACAACAAAATCGAAGGAGGTCCTTCAGCCTTTTATGGCTGCACTTGTCCAACATAACTGCTTAACGGCCTGAATCAAGATTTCCATCATTTAGCCCATAGTCTCATATGTTTTGGCATCACAAATTTACATCTGATTTTTTTTTCAGTTTAGAATGGTTTCCGCCTCTCTGACCGTTTCCGCACATATACTGAAACCTTTCTGCCTTTTCCCGAAATCTCTTGGCTCCAGTGTTAGATCCCTCCATCAATTAGAAACGCTTCTTTCCGTCTATTCTATCCATATCCCTCATTATTTTGTACATCTCAGTCGTGTCTTCTCCAATCTCCTCTGCTCGGCGACAAACAACCCCAGTCTGTCCAATCTCTCCTCATAACTGAAACTCTTCAGCCCAGAGAGTATCCCATTGAATCTCTCCTGCAACGTTCCCAGTGCGATCACATCATTGAATTACACAGCGAGCAGTTGAGGCTCAATCGTACTGCAGTGAGTCTAGAGTCACATCGAGACCCGACCAGGTAAGAATAGCAGGTTCCTTCCTCAAAGGACGTCAGTGAACCCGATGGTTCTGTTTTTTCAACAATTGACCATGGATGTATAGGTGTTATTAGATTCGTTATTCCAGATATTTATTGAATCTCAATTCTAACACCTGGCATGGTTGGAGTCATACGCGGGTCCCTGGTTCATTTGCTTGGTATCTGAGTTAACAGTCCAGTGGTAATAGTGCTCAGCCATTGCAGAAAACCCGTGAAAGTCATTTTTCCTCGATATCGACCTGTGTCATTTTCCTGAGCTTGACCCCCAATAATCGCAAGTCCATATCAGTAAAAGTTGCTGCCTGAGGATTGGCCTCACAACAGCGGTAACCAAATGGATCAACTGGTCTGCACGTCCCGATGGTGGGGTTGGGGCACGTTCACACAGCCACATTGACCACAGCAGCACAGAGTGAACAGTATCAATGTGAGAGTCAGTGTTAGATTCTGCAGTGCCTGAATGAATTAGGAAATGAACTCCACAACACATGATGAAAGAGCAGCGCTCCGAAAACTAGTGCTCAGTTAAACCTGTTAGACTCTAACCTGGCGTTGTGTGATTTTTAACTTTGTACACCATAGTGCAACACCAGCATCTCTAAATTAATAACATGGGGGTGTGGGACGGAAAGTTCAGTTAGT